>NC_142678.1:19031136-19118636 GCF_964200805.1 Pocillopora damicornis
TATGATCCCTTCTTTGATCAATGGAAGACTTTGTCGGTAGAAGGAACACGAGAGTTGCTGCAATTTTTTGTCAGTGATGAAGGTGATATGTACTCATTGGAACTCGACATTGAAACATCTTGCTCAGATTGTGCTTCTCTGCCTCCTCCTAAGACAGACCGCCATCACCTCGAAGGGATGGTGAATGTCGTATCTTGTGGCAAGCAACATCTATCCTGTATCACCAAATACGATCATGAATCCAACCGCTGGAAGCAGATAACATCATTTGATTTGGGTTCAAGGAAAGGAATATGCTTCATAAGCAATGCTGATTACATATATCTTATCGGTGGTATCAATCGAGAAACAAACGAGATTCTGTCCGTCGTTAACAGGTATAACTTACGCACAAACAAGTGGGAAAAAGTAGCTGATATTCAAGAAGGGAGGGAACGAGCTTACGGAGTCGCTTCTCAAGGAAAAATTTTTATCACTGGTGGCTCCAAGGATATCTGTGTTTCAACATCTTGTGAAATGTACAACGAAAACACCAACAAATGGCACTCCATAGCCAGCCGTCGCATGCCACGACGTCGTGGAAGCATGATCTGTGCCGATAATAAGTTGTATGTAGTAGATGGTTATGTTTGGAACGAGAGAGGATTCAGAGGAAAGATCGAATGTTATGATGCTGAAGAGGACGAGTGGAGCGAGGTGACCGAAATACCTGTGGAGCAAGGCATGTATACTTGGTACCTCGTGAATTCCTGTAAACTTAGACTTTTTAAAGGAACTAGTCTTCGATGGAAACCCGTCACTGTGTAAAGTCCTTCAAAGCCTAAGCAAATTATCAAGACAGACGAAGAGCTTTTCTAAATAAAATGGCTTCAGGTGTTCTCTGAGGCACAAAGGAAAAAGACAAAATGGAATTATCAAAAGTCCTCTGATCGCCTTTTCTGGGCATTTGATGTTTAGACGCTTATCGCTCCAAACACACAATGTGACTTCTCTAACTGCCTGCTCAATAAACGACGTATATGTTACTAGGTCTTGAGCAGTGTTTAGAGGAACTGGTACTGACACATTTTCCGCAACTTGTAAGTTCGCTTGCAAATGGCACGCACGTGTATCGCGCGTAAAAGATGCCAGTATTCTGGTTGAGTATTATTTTGAAGAATTTTTCCCCTTACAGTTTCGGTGATGTCTAGTCCGCTTGTTTTTTGAAGAGTTCTTTTGAAGCGGCTTACCAAAATAAAAACTTAAATTAGTTACAAGCATCTCTCAATCCACGTATACTATCTGGAGCATGATTTCTTATAATTTAAATGATCCATTTTTTTTTATTTGGCTTGGGTAAACAGTGCGATACTTCTAAAACGTGCTTGACACGTCTAGAACGAGCCTTAAACGAGCCAAGTCGGCCGTCACTTTAGGTTGGACCGAAAAATAAATCTGTTTTCTTCTACATTTAAGATTGTCGTTGTTTCTTATTTTCTATTCGTATCGGAAAGTGTATAACTTAAAGCATTAATATATACTGATCAATCGATAGAGTTGAAAGCGCGCGCTCTGGTTGACCACTCAAACTCCGAATATCCGTTGCTAATCACCTCCGAGAAACACCGAAAATATTGTAATCGTTGAAGGATTAAATGAGTTAAAGTCATCTTTTTTCTTATTACCTCACCGTTTTGGTAAATATTAAATCCCCAATTCAGAGAAACTATATCCATATGTAGCTAAACAAATTGCAGTTAAGATGATCATAAATTCACAAAAATACTCCTGCATCATCTTACTTCTTGTATCCTCTTGTTCAGTCTGATTGAATTTTTGACAATGGGTGAACATCCCTATCTACTTTTTTTTCATTGCAACCACATACCACGAATGATTTGTGGAAAATGGTTTTCCACAAGATATGTTCAAGTCAGTCTCGAAGATACCAATATAAGCTGTAGCAGTTACTACCTGTTACCACTTTACAATTCAAAACCACCTTTAATTTGCATATTTAATTTGTTTCCTTGATTTTGAGAGTTTGAACCTTCAGGAATTTAAGACCTGTTCCGTTTTCATACTCATTTCAAACTGTAGTGCGCGTTACTTTGTTAAACGTGGACAAATGGGACACTAAAGAATAGATGAAATACGAAAACACTTTTGTTTAATTATTCATCAGTTCAAACCTAGCTTGTTTTTGATAATTTCGTAGTATGCAGTCACAATATATTATTTGCATAACAGGTTGGTTTTCGACAAAACAAACATGAGAACAAAATCCTACATCACTTGACCGCATTTTTTTACATGAAGCACTTTTCAGATTTAAAAAGGACCCTTAAAACTTAATTTGGATCGAAATGGCAACTCCATTACAAACTGGTAGTTGTTTCAGCAGAGGAACAGACCTCCAAAATCCTCAAAAGCAGTTTCGTCGTCCATGTGATGTTACTGTAGTGGTTAAGGATGGCAAAGAATTTGATACGCATGGACATGTTCTCTCAGAGGCAAGTCCTTTCTTCGAGAAGCTTCTCGGCAGCGAAATGAGAGAACGCAAGGAGCGAAAAATTCGACTAGAAATGTTGACAGAGCAAATTTGGGGTAAAATACTGAGTTTTATTTACTCCGGCACTGTTCAGATACATAATGAACAGGATGCTCGGGACCTCATCTCAATGGCTGATTACTTTCTAATCAAGCAGTTAAAAAATATCGCCGGGGAGTTCTTGGCTCAGAATCTGGAAACGTCAAATTGTATTTCGACTTATCATTTTGCAGAGAAATATCGATGCGAAGAACTTCTTGTCGACACAAAGAGATTCATTCTTCGAAATTTTAGCACTATCGCAACCACGGAAGACTTCTCTAAACTGTCGAGCAAAGAAGTGGAAATGTGGATTTCAAGTGACGAGACGAATATACAAGCCGAAGAGGACGTTTTTAAAGTCATTCTAAGATGGATTATGCGAAACAGAAAAGAGCGAAAACAGTATTTTTATGAGTTATTTCGTCACGTCAGACTCGCTTACGTATCAGTTACCTACCTCCGGAAAGTCATTGCGACAAGTAATCTCGTAAGAGACAACAGAAAATGTTTGCGACTCGTTAAAGATGCTATCAAGAAATCAAAGAAATCACATAGACCCTCAGAATGGCCTAGAAAGTCACTAGAAACTCCTCTTATAACAGTCTGCGTAGATAAAAGAATCTTCAGCTATTTCCCGAGACAGGATAAATGGTCTAGATTAGGAGAAAGCAAACCACCATGTTCCATCATATTCTCTTCCCGTGGCCAGCTCTATTTTGTTAATCAAGTATACCATAAGCTACTGCGGTACGATTCGTTCTCTCACCGTTGGACAACGCTGCCGTACAACGAAAAGAAAAGTATGCGGCAAGTTTATATTAGCAGTAAGGATGAAATTTTCGCCTTGATGATCGATGACAGAATATCGTGTCTCGGTTGCATTTCTCTGCGTTCATCTCGCGCATTAGAGAGCACCGAACACGAAGAGATTCAACACCCTCCGCGTTGCGGAAAGAGTCATCTTTGTTCTGTAATGAGGTACAGACCCGAAACAAACCTATGGCAAGAGACATCTTCATTTGATTTGAGTTCGAGAGATGGAATTTGCTTCGTTGCCAGTGAAAAGTTTGTTTACCTAATAGGCGGTCACATTCGAGGAGCTAACAAGATTCTGACTGATGTGGACAGATTCGATTTCACCAGGAACTCGTGCAGTAAGGCAGCTGACATGTGGGAGCCAAGACACTGCCCTTATGGGGCTGCTCTGCACGGGAAAGTTTACATCACCGACAATGGCAGCTACGACTTGGAGAACTTTACGTTCAAAAGGACGTATGAGGTCTACAGCGAGGCAACGGATGAATGGCATTTCGTTGCAAACATGCGAATACCACGGTCCCGGCATGGCAGTATGTTGTGCGTTGATGAGAAGATTTGTGTCCTGGACGATTATTTTAAGAGCATGAGTTACCTGGGAATTAAAATTCACTGCTACGACCCTGACAAAGATGAATGGCAAGAGCAAACAGATCATAAAATACCAGTAAAGAGAGGTTACTCAGTTGGACCCACAACTCATTATTCCCTCCACACTTGCGCTACGAGTATTTTTCAGCCGGGACAACGCCTTGCAAGCGAATCTTCCACGACCACTTTTGACAAATGCAAGTGTCTGATTATGTAGACCTATGCAAGCTTAAATTACCATAAACGTATCCTCCATAAAGAGAAGACCACTAAACAAGTTTCATTCGGTAGAGGTATTCTGCCTGGGGTGGAGGAATTGTGCATATATTTAAAATAGTCTGGAAGCTCCTCCTTTCTCGAACCTTCCCACAATTTTGTCAAATTCTCCATTTTCGCAGTTGTGTGCATATCTCGTTCTAAGAAGCGAACCTTGCTCACAAAGACAAACCCTGAGCCTCTATTTAATCTCTCCTCTCAAAAGAACTGATCGTGTGAGATGTATGTGTCTAAAAAAGTAATACCTCACTGTTCAATAGCGTTTACCTTTGGAATAATCTCTACATGGGAGAATCATTTTAATTCTCTCTCATGACGAGGTAAGACCTCTCCTGTAGTTAGTTAATGTGCCGACATGAAGAAAAAAGAAAAGTACGATTGTTTTTATCCGTAGAGATCATAAAACAAAATTACTGGTGGAGGTGCAGAAAGCAATTTGAACGACAGAAAACAAGAAACGTATGATTTCATGAAACACAATTTTTATGCTCTTTTACGTTGTACAAAAAATTATTGGCAACAATTCTCAAAGTTATAAAAAATTCAATATTGCAGTATGCATAACCATTTTTTGGACATACACAACTTCTGTCGGAAGGATAACTTTCAAGGGTTACCGCCAGTCAGTAACGATTCATTGGAGTAAATTTCACCCTAAAACTTTACAACAACATCGGGAAAAATGGAATTTAAAGTACTAAAAGTAATTCACGTTCGCCAAACAGAAAATGCTGGCTTGCTGTCATGTTCAACTTGACCTGGCTTGTTCGTTTCTGCCAAGATATCGCCATCAACGGGACCGCCTATCAACAAAGAGATAACGTAAGACTTTCAAGATGAAGAAAGTTCAGACTCTCTTAGAGTTACGAAGCACACTCAGAACCTTTACAGGAAAACTGCATTAGACATTCCATTAAACTGACTGCAAGTTTCATCCCAACATAGGCTAACAACCGTCATATAGTTACAATTAGAACATTGTCTTACCAAGAGGAAAATCAGAGCTTTGTTGATTCACATGTTTCTTCGCAAAGGGATTTGATTGCAATACATATGCTGACCCTGGTCGAGAAAACGCAGCCTAAAAAATGGAGAATATTTTTTGATCAATAGTCCGTACAAGCAAAAGGTAAAGGAATCGGCTCGAAAAAATAAATATAAAACTGGGTCATGAGGGGTTATACAAACATGAACTTAGTTTTGAAACAGAATAAGAAATATGGCAAGTTTTGAGAAAAAACTTACGCAAAACTTAACAACTTTCTTATTCGATTCAGGGCGTGAAATTAACTTTTTTTTCTGATAGCCACTTGGCTCCTAAATTCTTCAAAGTGGTAGCCAATTCAAAAAAAAGTTGGTCGCCATTTTCAAAGACAAACAAAATCTTTCTTTACGCTGTCAGCGTTCTAGATAGACCCTCCAAAATTAAGTTAGGGAAAAGATCTTTAACGTGCTACAAAGTGGACACTAGGATGTATGATATACAACGTTCAGGCTCATCTAAATCCAAGATGGCGTCTAGTTATCGATCGAGATGCATGTGCTACGTTTTGGAAACAAACTTAACGAGGAAGTTTGCCGCGGATTTATCTTTGCAAATTTATTTAATTCACTATATCTCTTAGTAAGGTTATGATGAAACGTTGTAGTCGCCAATTTGGCGACTAACTTTCAGGATTTGGTCGCCAAAGTGAAAAATTTAGTCGCATTGGCGCCTGTATTAAGCGCAATTTCACGCCCTGCTATTTCCAAAACATGACAATAACGAGCTCAAAACTTACCATCTTTCTAATTCTATTTACAAAAAATGACGCTAACGACATTGCTGATCCTAGCTGTATGCAAGACGCGTGTCATATTTAAACTTCGAAATGGGCCTTGATCACCATAGAGTCTCTGAGGCTCAGTGGTAGAGCATCAGAGCGCGGATTACGAACATCTGAGGTTCGATTCCTCATAGGGCCTCAGAAGTTCTTCTTTGTCCCACGCTCGTGAAAAGACGAAAAAACATCTTTCTCTATGAACTTAGTATTCAACAAGCTTTTACAAACTTGTATATTTCCGTAGTGACATTCACATTACAGAAAGCCCCAGTATTGTTCACAGCCAAGACTGTCACCGTTATTTTGTTCACGTACCTAAACTGTATGTACGACAATTATATTCAATCACGCGCCAACGACGTTACTCAATTGTGTTTAGCTAAGGTTTTCCAGTTTTCTTTTGGCCATTTTCTTGCACAGAGAGCCCAACAGCAAATGACAGCTGAAAAGGGGACTAACCCTTTAACTCCCAAGATCTGATTATTAATTCTCCCATCGAGTTAACAAACATTTCCTTGTAAATTTGTTACGAGAATTTGGTGTTAGATCGAGATAACAACCTCTATCTGATAAGTTTGAGTATTCTCGTCACCTGTTTGCTGGAAATTGTATGGATATTTAAAGGAGAAGTTACATATTAATCACTTCTGAGAGTCAAAGGGCTAAAGGCTCCTTTAAAACTGAGCCAAAATTTCGGATAAGACGATTGGTTTCTCTAAGCCAATTCAGTGCCTCATTTTTAATTCACAATGACAAAAACTGTTATTATCTACAGCAAACAAGACATATCATGTGTCTATTTCACTTCACCATTCTCGCTTTTGGGCCTGATCCAGGCCTTCCTGATGAACCTCCTCTGGAACTTTCCTCTAACTAAATTTAAAAAAAAAGTGATTGTGGTTGTGTAAGATAACCTTTTCCTACACATACCAAGTTTGTGAGTTACCATATTTCTCTGTTCAGTGACCAAGCTCAAATTTACAACAATTCTTACTGTACTTTCAAACAAGAAGCTTTTTTTCATTCTACAATTCTGATCCTCTGTTTCCTCTGTACCTGGCATGATTGCTCAACAAACAATCTCATGCAGTGTCATAACCTTAATGTGTAGGTATGTACCAGTGTGAGAGCCCCCATTCTGTTCAGGAATCCACCATAATTGAAAGAACAGAGCAAACACATAACATACAGTAGAAGTATCTCTTGAATTGATAGAGCATCATTTAAATCAAATACAAATAGATGACCATTTCCTTTCATGAATCTTGTCTCCCTCACCTTTTTTATGATTCCTTTCTCTATCAGTTCCTGTTTTGATGTTCGAGGGCAATTCAGAGCTAAACATTCGAAAAAGAGAATGAAGTTGCTCTTTCCAATCAACATAATGTTTGACAAGTAAATATATTTTCATCATTTTGGCATGGCCCCAAAAAGTCTTCCGAGTGCCTGGTAAGCTGGTAGTGAGGGTGGGAAGGGTACAGGTGCATGATGCTTGGGGGAGAGGAAGTAAGAACTAAAAGAAGATGAATATTGAAGAGAAACAACTATATTTTAAACAAAACAGTATGTGTTCTTGAGAGTTTACTTAGTGTACTGTACCTGCAAAATGTGGCCAAACTTTATCTGAAGCTGAAGCGAAGTCTTTTGCACTCCTTAAAAGAAGGAAAGAAAAATAAAACATGCCATTTCCTGTAGTTTTGAGTAGAATTGAATGCACAATGAACTATTTAATTTTAACAGGTTTAGAAGTGTGAATCAGTTTCAAGTTCACAATTGGTCAAAGGCTCATAGTAACAAAGTGAAATGCTGCAGACATTTTAACAGCCCACAAATAGGCTGACTTGGTATTGATTAGAGAACCATAATTGTACCTTCCTTCACCATCTGGGAGTTCAGGTTGCGCATTCCTCTCCAAAAGTAGCATCACAATCTGAAATTTTTTCATTTAAAATTAGACATTGGAACAATTGTTTTATGTACATGTGCCATCACAAAATATCAGTGAATGGCAAGGAGGATAGGTACATGTACATGTAGATAGATACTCTTTCACCCTTTACACCCTAACATCAGTGTGCATATTCTCCATACTGTTCTCTCTACAATTCCTAAGGAGCTGTCAAGGAGAATTTGTTTAACAATCAAGAGCTTCTACAGTTGGTGATCATTTCCTTTAATCTCATGACCTTGACATGTGATTCAAGGGGGTGATATTGTAAGGAAAAATTAGATGCTAGTCACTCTTGAGGGTTAAAGGGTTCACACTTGCCCTCAGTTTTACATAGGGTTTACAGCAGTTGCTTCATAGCTCTCTGCTACTGGACCTAACGCTGCTTAAGTGACAAGTGTAGCACAATACTATATATAGGGTAATGCATACCTTTCCATGCTCTTGGAATGTTGCAGCATGTAGTGGGGTCCATAATGTGTCCCTGTTCTGTGCGTTAACATCTGAAACATGTCCATTTTAATTAAAGACTCTTCAGGTGATAATGATTAGCTACAGAAACATAAATTTTGATATTACACTTAGTAATTACTTACCAGCTCCCTTGTCGAGGAGAGTTTTCACTACATCATAAAAGCCCCAGAAACATGCTGGAAACAAGAGAGTAATGTCAATAAAATTAATATAAAAAGAGAAGAGGGAAGGGAAAAGAGGATTTTTTGATGCAAAAAAGAGAGTTTTTATTTAATCCTATAATTACAAACTATAAGTTGAAGCACACTGTTGTTACAAGTTTTAAACATGGAGAACAACACTGAGACAGGAACATTTCAATACCACTTCATGATGTTTCAACTGACCTCAACACATGAGGAGGAGTTATTGTAAAAGAGGGAGGAACTGCAAGGTAGGATCAGAGGCTTGTGTTTTCAGAATTTTTACAAGTATGTCAAATTTTATTTTTATTGCTTACATGTACATCTATCAGCCAACTACACTTTACTTAGTGGAAATGAAACAGAGTTAGGAAAGATACCCATAATTTAATTACATTCTATAAAAACTGTTAAGATTGTCCATATTAGTTAAAATAATTGCCCAGTTTATGCCTGTATGAGTAAGTATAATCTAGGCCTTGCCACTTATCCAGGTTGACTTGGTAGCGAGTGTGTTTGCCTTTCACTGAAAACATCAGCCTGCACATGGATCTACACTATCCATTGTATTCAGGATGGACCATGCTGGTGTTACAACTGAGTTGAATTTTTTTATTGGCTTTATTCTAGGTTCTCAAACTTTTCTCCAATCACACAAATCAACATTCCAAGCTCCAATTATCTGCTTCAGTCCATTTGTGTAATTCCCCCTACTGTCTGCATACAATTCTTTGTCCATTTAGAGAATTTGGTATTGCATCAACTACATGCAATAATCACATAGTTGATGTTTTTCTTCATTATCATCACTTGTCTGCCTGATATTTTAAGGAGAAATTTTGTTTTGGTCACTTGTAGGAGTTAGAGGGCTAATGAAATTTTTGGGCCTTGGCAGTAAAGATAAACAAATTCATTACTCACGGATGTTAAGATGTAAAGAATAATGAACAATAAAATTTACTAATCAAGTCATCGATTTTATCAGAAAACTAATTACCGCTACCTATTTATCATCTAATTCTCTGTGGGACAGCGCTTACTAAAGAGGACTGGCAGTGCGCAAGAATTCGGAAATACATGTAGGCTAGCCACAAAAATGCATATTTACCAATATATAGCTGACTTTGAAGTTTTTCATTTGCTCCTCCACCGATTTGAACATCTTCAGTCATAAACTGTTCGACAAGCTTTTACAAAAGTACAAGGATAAAAAAAAAAACAAGTAGATTTAAGTTCATTCATAAGAAAATTCTGCACATCAAAGATCTAATCACACAGATATAAGCTGTTTCACCGACGAAAATAAAACTATGAGCGCCTTATCCTTACTTTTTCATCTCCCTTTTGTGCTAGAGTAGAAAGGTCAGGCGTACGTGTGTTCACTCCTGTCAGATGTCTTTGCAAATCATAATCAACTTCTTCTAACAACTTTCCATTTCCATCCGAAACTGCCGCCATATTTTCGTCTTTGGGTATAAAACAGTGGGAATTTTATAAACAGAATAATGGTCCGCTGTGCACTGTTGCGAGGGCGCATTGGAACAAGATGGCGGCGAAATACCTCTACATAATATTGAATAAGTTTTAGCTTGATATTTTAGCTTGTGCTTAGATGAAGATAATTATACGATGGTGAGGACTTTTAACGGCCAACCATTAGGGCAATTCGCCAGGAATTTAGCTTTGGCGGGTAAGGAGAAAACTGCTTTGTCCTGGATTTTACAAAATCTCAACCTTTCTCTGAGATCACGGCATCCTCATTTTCGCGATCAGTTTTGATTACAGTTTCATCCTTCTTCACCAGTTATCGCTGGAACTGGAGGAGGTCTTCTAGTCAACACGGCACGTCGTGACTCAGAACGAGCTAAAAGAATAGTGGGCTATGCTGCCCTGACTGGTAAGTCGTGTTAAAATCTCAGCTACGCAGTTTAAGTTTGAAGGATTTCTTTTCGTAGTGGTTGTATTTTAAGCGGCTCAATTTGAGCTCATTTTGAAAGATAGTAATAGGTTATTTTAATCACACGTCATGATTCCTCCATCACAAGGGGAGATTGTCTTGCTCTTTTAATCATTTTAGCTTATAATCGTTATTTTTATTATTGTCACAATCATTATAATAATTCTTGTACAGGAAAAACTTTATTCAATACTCATAAAAAAGACCTATGTACAGTGCTTCGCTTAAAAAGAATTAAATTTGTACCTTAACATCTGTTAGAAAGAAAAGAAAAAATCATAATGTCTTAATATCTCTTGAACTATAATCCACAAAAATGTTTCTCTACTAATTATTATTACTATTACTATTAGCAATCACTACCAATATTTAACATCTTTTCACTAATTCCTCTTTAAAATCTGCCACGGTTTCAACATGAACCAACAGCGATAAAAACATTAAATAGTAGTAATAAATAAAATGCAATATTCAATATCTTTTCTCTAAATAAAAATCTAGCATCCTAAAAGTCCTGCTAAAAATAATAATAATAATTCTTATTGTTATCATTTTATTATTACTATTATTATTATTATTATAATTATTATTTTCAATGCTGTTAGACCTTTATTTTAAACACAAAGGGAATTGAACCTTTACTGTTTGTGGTGTTATTTAATAGATAGCAAATGCTTAACCTTTAACTCCCAAGATCTCATTAGTAATTCTCCTTACTTTCTGCCATACGGTTCTTGTGATGTTAGTTTGGAGAATTTGGTTTTGGATCAACTTGTAATTCCCTAATTGAAATTTGTTCTTTATTCTCATCACTTGTCTGCTTGATATTGTATTAATATTGTAGGGAGAAATTCTGTCTTGGTCACTTGTGGGAGTTAGATGCCTAATTAAAACTACCTTGTAGAAATGATGCAATAATGAAACAAAGATTTAAGAAGTAAATAACAAGAAAATAAAATGAGTTAAAACTGACACTCATCCTGTGAGAGATTCAGTATTTCAAAGGGAACATTGTCATATTTTAATGTATTTTGTTTAAATTGTAGAGATAAAAATCATGTGGTTTCTGAAACTTATTAATTACAGTACCTCTTTTTGTAGTATCCTATTGAACCTTCGCTGTTTTACTCCCAAGATTCATTAGAAATTCCCCTTACTGTCTGTTATACGATTTATATGATGTTAGTTTGGAGAATTTGGTTTTGGATTGACTAGTTATCCCTTAATTTCTTTATTCTCATCACATTTCTACATAATATTGTATTGATATTGTAAAGAGAAATTCTGTCTTGGTCACTCATGGAAGTAAGAGGGTCAGGTGAGTACAGTATCCTTTCAGCAGCTTGTTGAGAAAGATAACAATGATCTCTGCTGCTTTACAGTATGAATTGTTTTCTCTTGACATACAATGTATTTATTTCTGTGAGGTATGACTGGTGCAAGTATTGGTTATATATTTGGGGTCGTCAAGAAGCAGCCACCAATCCTTTGTGCTCTTTCCTCTGGCTCTAGTGTCTTTGTTATTTCTGGTGCATTTTATGGTGAGTCAATATTTGATGTAATATAAATTTTAATGTGATGCTAACATTTATGGTAAAGGAAGATTAAAAAAAAATGTCTAAATATGATAAAATTGATATATCAATTCCCAGAAGCTCTGTGCATAGTAACTGGAAGCTGCTACCCACATCTATGAAACTCACCTTTTTGGAAGCTGCTATCATAATGTTGAGCATTGTTCTTATCCCACTTGGCCAGTATGTAAACACAAGAGCAAAAGAGTGATATAACTCTTCTGGAGAGTTGCACATGTCAGGGGTATGCATTAGTGGGGAAAAAGACAAAAGCACAGTTGTGTCAGGAGCTATTTTCAGTCTTTCTCTTCTGGTCACTACAGATTTACGCGGACACTTTACACCCCTCAAGCTTCATTTTTAAACGTACTCTGTAAAAAAATCTTGGCAAGGCATAATCATGCTGGTTGACATTAAGTTTGATCAAATACCCCCAGTAAGCCTTTACAAGCTTTGTTGTAGAACTGTTGTAGAACTGTTGTAGATTGAGGTCTAAATCTTCTTTCCTCTCTCCTCTCTTTTTCTTCATTTTTCTATCGTAATAGTTTTGCGGGAGAATCTTCTAGTGTCGTCAAAGGCTTATAAATGGAGAAGAATGCTGGATGAACTTCAGGGGAAACCCAACATGACAACAAGAAAAGAAGCAATGACTGGTACTCAAGCCAGTGCCATTAGTGGTGGAATCAGTGGTTTATTGCTTTCTTTTACGTTAGGTACTTTTACATGCATTGTTCACTCTTCTAAAAAAAGGAGTAATTTTGGAATGACCTACTTTATCTTGGTTTCAGCTGAATAACTAACTAAAAACAAATGTACAGATCCTCAAATCTTCTGAACGTTCAGAGTATGGTTGTATTGCTATTACTGTTGAATGTGATACTACTCAGCCCATTGCAAGATACACCTAACATGTTTTCAGCTCTCTGGTACCCATTTTATCCCTGAGTGGAGAGAGGCACTCAGAGTCTTTGTGAAATCCCAAGAGGGTGACAATGGCTGAGGTTCATCACTTGTGATATTAAAGTAATTATATCATAAGGAGAATTTAAAGGTTGATCAATTCAAGTCTTCAAGGTTTTATTTTTAATCTGTCTTCATAATTGTGTTTCACCCAACAGGAAGAGGCTTTAGTGTGGCAATCAGTACAGCTTTACAAGGTTTAGTGTTGGGAGTAGTTGGTAAGCATCTAGTACTACATAACCAGCTTTGACATGCTATTCCAAGTGTATTGTTTACAGCCATATAAATCGCTGACATGGTTTTTAACTCGTGAATTGCGCGCTTGCGCAAGAGCGAGTTATAGATACAATGTGAGGAATGGCATTTGCTCGCTCGCTCGCTCGATTGGTCGATTCCTGTAAACTTTTTTTAGATTTTAGGCTTTTGAGTGCATCTGATAGTTTTTGGCGAACAATAAACATACGAAATGGCGACCTTTGTTGCTAAGAATAGTGGTGGGGTGAAAAAGAAGCCAATGATAATCTTAAAAGAGTTTTTTTTTTCGTTTTAGTTTCAACAAGCGGCGCCAGCGACTGGCAGGCATGCAAGGATTCACACTGAAATAACAGAACAACCTTCGTTTTTTCATAAAATTGTAATTAATAATCCTTGAACTTGAAAAAAATTCGAAGATTCATTGAAAATATCACTTTCTGCGAAGCGCTCGGAGTTTACAGATGTTCAAAAGCTTTCTCTGTTATGGCGTGAGATTGAGGACAAAATTGATCATTACGTTTCGTCGCGTGTGTTTTTCCTCTGTGAAGCAACAGAAGATGCCGGCGACTGACGAAATAACAAGTTAACACGAAAATCAAATAACACCTAAACAAACAATTTTAGCTGCCGATTTTCAGTGAATTTTTAAAGAACAATTTTCTTTTAAGTTTCAAGGCAATTTGAAGATTCAACATACATACAACGTACTAAAATGCGAAAGTTACACTCCACAAAATTGATAAATAGGCCTGAAATGAAATACTATCTTGTTATTGATTATACGTTGCCTAGCACGTGACTTAAATCTACCCAGGCGGAGATCCAAAATGACGGTGGCAGGCTTGGCTTAGTTATATCAGTCAAAACTCGTTCCCGTTTCTCTCATTTGATAAAGAGGGAATCGTTAATGTTTTCATTAAGACAGTATTGCCTTGATTTTCTAATATTTACAACGAAAGACAGTAAATTTCACTTTTTACCCACATTTACTTCCAAACCTTTTCTTTTGAAACAGAAACAGAAATGATATACGTTTAAAACACATTACATCATCCACCCTTGTCAAATGTAATAGCGTGATCATTTCAATTGTAATGCCTTCTTATCCCAACGTTACTTTGTTTCTTTGCTACATTAGCGAACACTGAACTACTGCTCGTACTCTAAATATGACAATCAACCACAAAATTCCCTAAACCAGATAACATTAAACATAATCTAAAAAATCATGTGTCAATTTACGAGTTTGCTCACAGAGCACTTTGATTTAATCTCTTGGTAAATCACATGAGAAACTGGTACAAACATCTTTTAGTTTAAAGCTTAATTTAATCCCTTCATTTTGATTTAGGTTGTAATTGTGAAATTTAATGAGGATCTAAAGAGTAAGCCAGGGAAATTGTTTTCATGGACTTACCCAATGGAGTTCACAACTAAACTTCTGCTTTGGTTTTATTGTCAACCTGATCTCCAAAACAGTCTGCACTTGGTAGACATTTGAGAATTTTTACTTGGCTTGTGTTCTAAGATGATCCAACTTTGTTTGGTGTTAGGGCAATGGTCAGTTTACAAGTGCCAGCAATGGATTTTAGAGGAAAGAATCAAATATCATTATCCTGAACTGGTGGCTAATGCTAAAGCTTGTGAAATAGTAAGTTTCTTGTTTATGTATAATTTATTTGCTGTATGTCCATGTATCAGCCACACACAGATGTAAATGTAAAGTCGTATTCAAGCCCTCTGGCCCACCCAACCACGGCTCATCCTGGTCTCCAAGGAGCATGAAGTAACTCTGTCTCTGTATTTGTACAAGATTACAATGTTAGCCTGAGGGCAAGTGTAATTTTTTGGTATTTCCTAGGCAAGTAGGGGCAAACTTGAGAAGAGCAAAAGGGCTAAGATAAGACAGTGCTTCTCCCTATCAAGTGTCTCCTTGCACTTGCTGCTGCTTCTCTGAAAATGCAAACTAATAATAGTCACATCTGTCTCACAGGCTATCGCACACCTTTGCACCCTAACATCAGTGTGCAAATTCTTCATGATGAGCAGAATTTGTTTACCAAGCAAGAGCTTCCTTAGTTGGTGATCATTTGATCTATTCTCATAACATTGTAGTCACTCTTAGGGGTGAAAGGATTGATAGACAAGAGAAAAACTTTATTATTTACTTATTTTTATATTTTTTATTACTTGATTTTTTTCTTTTCTGCCCCAAATTGCTCTCTCATTTCCTTTTTCGTTTATATGTAGGGTTGGTATGACTGGGCGTATCAAAAACTGACCACTAGGACTCACAGCTCACTGGTGGATGAAAAAATTCATAGCCTCACAATTCAACTCCAACTTCTCCAGGAAGAGGAAGAGAGACTGCTGCAGTTGAAGCAAGAGTAGGAAAATGAAAGTAAAACGTGATTGGAGTTTAAAGTATCAAATGGGAAGACTAAACGCCAGTATGAGAAACAATAACTACAGAAACATTCGAACAGAGCAATGACAGCCGTTGTTTACTCTTGTCACGCAATACGTTTCTTTTGTTGGGAGAAAGTATGTTGCGTGACTAACCAAACAATGGTTGCGCGAGAGACTAGCGAGCATGCAGATATTTTTCTCTTTCACTGTGTCTAAAAGCAACATCACAAAAAGTCCTTTCAATTCTTGACTGTTTTTCGTGGCTGGGAAGAAATTGATTTCCCCCATTCTCATTTGTGCCGCGACACAAGTGGTGAAGCCCGCGAGTTTCGAGTTGGCGGGCAAAGTGAGCGTGCGAAAGGCTTTCGACAAATGACTTCGGGGAGTCTTCGCCGCTCGTGATGCCGAATCTTCTCGCTAGCTAGATTTACCTTAACAGTTCGTTTATAGTCAAAGTTTTCCTGGACAGTGGACATAGTGTGAAGAATTGTATGCAGGCCTTTTTTCGAGATCCAGAATATTCGAAGTAGTAAATCTGAGAAATAACACTCGTCTTGTGGTTTAATTTTGCTTTATTATTTTTTTATGTTATTTTAATTGAGTTTGGGGTAAGAAATATCGCTGGTCAGGTTGATAATTTGCACATGGGAGGAGATCTGTCTGCTGCAGGAAATTTTGACCTTTTGAGATTGTTCGAAGATACTTTTTGATTAGTTTTAGTTTGGTTACAGTGTGGAGAAGGCAAGACACTTAGATACCATTGACTCACGCACATTACTAAGGGCAGTGAGGTGGCATTGTATGTCGTCAAAGTTTGATGCCATTAACAAGAGATGGAATGAGCGTGAACTTTAAAAAGTCGAACAGTTTCTGGAAGAATCGTGAGAGGGACAGATGATTCATTTTGTATTTGCAGTAATTTTGAGATCGAGGAGTTAACACCCTCTTCTCCCACAAGCCCCTTGGAACCTTTTGGAGTCCATGGCCCTTTTTCGGTTGTTGTCATTGAGGTACTTCTGTGTCAAAGCCCTGTGAGTGCGCTTCAAGTTTTTCTTAGTGTCGTGTCGCTTGGTCCTTTTTTCCACTGAAGCGCGTACCCTCTCTTCACAGTAATCCTTGCAAGAGACACTCCTCGAGAAGCGGCTCTGAGGAGGCTCACGAATGATGGCGTTGGGACGAACCTGTTCCACGGCACTTTTCAGAGAGAGGAGCCTTTTGCTGCAGGACAGCAGCTGCAGGATCTGCGCCCATAGGAATATTGCGGCCCTGGGGATTTGGTGCCCCAATTTTGCGGAGAGCTGAGAGGTCTTTTCACAGAGATCGCTGAACATAGGTAACGCGGGTCTCATAAACCACTTGTCGTCGCCTTCATCGTCTTCGAAACGATCACTTTCTTGTATGACTGACTCGTGGTGATTCTCGACTGATTCTTGCATGACTGACTCGTGGTTTGATCGTTCTGGCTGCCACTCTATTGCGAGCAGAGGCTTGGGAGTGTGCGCATGCTCAGAATCAACTTGACTAACCGCAAGCAAATCAGAGGTGCTTATGACTGGGTTAAACTTACGTCTCTTTCTGATCGATAGTCTGTCGCACACATTACCCTGGGTTACAGTCGTGCGCAGTGGTACCTCGCACGAGTCGCTTCTTACTTTCGCCAGAAAGTCAAAGCTCCGTTCGCGTTTGATGTCCTGTAAGTCCCACAGCAATTTATTTATGGGCGATGGCTCGAATTTTACGATAGCTGTGCTCAGGTTCTCGATGAGCGCTTGTTTGGGCTGTAGTTTGACTGGTTCAAGCACCGGCTCAGGGTTTTCCATCTGCATTCCAAGCGTGTCTGGTGACTTAAGGCTGCAGAGAAATGATACTCCTTTCAAATTTTTACAAGTAACGCTCATTATATAGGTAACTTCTTTGACTACTTTTGCAAGAAGTCTTGGAAACTGCCTCCTACTCAAAAGAAAAGATGTTTTCACATCGTTTCACGAGCGTGGCGGGACAGAAGAAAATCTGACCCACCCTCCCAAAAGTTTTAACACACTAGCAGATAGGTTATAGGTTTTCATCCAAAAGACATTGCCTTTGGATTAAGCACCAAATTTTCAAGTGGGTTGTGAATCTCGAGAGATATCAAACACGAGGCTGTTTAGCTGAATAATTAAATGTTTCACGTTCTCTCGCGGACATTTTTTGGACAATTTAAAACCAGCTGAACGCTCAAATTTCAAATCAGATGATGAATACTCAGCTGCGCGCATTGTATTGCACGTGCCTTTTTAACTATAGACCAGTGAATCGTACAGTTCCAACAAACTTTATCTGAAGCTTTTTTTGTTTAATTCAATAATCTTACTGAGAGTTATAACCGGTTTCGTTTTGGGCAAATGCATCGATAGCCGTGAACTGCCATATTTTTCATTATTGTTACCTTTTTGCATTCACACGTACAGCACGAATACTTTCCACTGTTCCCAAGGTTCGCGGCACGTTGGAAGACAAAATTTCTAACCAGGAATTAATCTTTTTAAATTTATAAGCGCTGCACTTTTCATCCAAGGGCTTGCTCCAATTTAAAGGTCGCATAATCTTGTAAGGTTCCATCATCTTTCTTGGAACTAGGCGAGACATCATTTTTCCATGAAAGTATTTCTGAGATTTCTCGACGTTTCCTTGATTGACCGGGCCACCCGGCGGCCGCATGCCACAATTTTTCTTTTGCGTGATAACTGAAGCCACATTTTGCTCATTTACAACGACGTAGTCTTTCAAAATCAGCACTTCCTCTTCAGTCAGTTCGACGTCGACAAGCAACCACTCTCCTTCCTCTGCCTCGGCAAAGAAGCATTTTTGTGGAGAATTTTCGGCGTTTTCGTCTTGTGTGTAAATCCATTTTCCCAGCAAACTTAGCATAACCAATACCTGTTCAGTTAATATATCTTTCTATCCCGTGGGAAAACATTAATTCTGAAGCAAAGAATCACCTTGATTGAAGATAATTATTAATTACTGTCCATGTCATAAAGTTCTAATTTGTAATAAAGTATTAATGAAAATACGCCATAAATTACGCGCACGTTTCCCACTTACGGGCTAGGGACGACTGCACTAATGTCTCGTGGACCAGTCAGTCTTCAGAATCGCCTCAAAAATAACGGGAAAACTTATTGCAGGGACCGGTCATACAATATGCGAGTGGGATAAAGGAAAAAAACAAAGAGTGAGTCAAGGTAATTTCATTGTGGTCAGAGTGAGGTGCACACTACAATGAGATCGGTATCCATTCGGTCGTTCGGCTCCCACGGAAGTTTCGTACCTTGTCGATTCGTACCCAAATTCAGACGATTCGTACCCAGTTTGTGTCGGTTTATACCCGACCTGTTGGTAGATTCGTAGCTGTCTTGACATTTCAGTGACGATCAAAACAAGGAGACATCATGGGACCTGCATTGCGTACCCCTCCTTGAAGCGAATACTCTGTATTGAGTGGAAACGTTTCCGAGGCTGTTGCGACCTTTTCTGCATTTATGGAATTGATCAAAAAACCTTGAAAATACTCAGTTGGCATTAACGCCCTTGCGCGCGAAATTACTTTGTTTCATTTTAATTGTTCCTTTTTTAGGAGCGCGCTCATTGGTTATTTCAAATAATTTAAAATTTAATGGTGTAATATGTTTTGTCGCGCGTACCAAAAAACAACTTAGTGAAAACAACGAGAAACAGCGGTTGCGGTTGTCAGGGAAACGGCTGCGCAACCCGAGCTCTCCACCCTTACTCCCCTAACCGTTCATACGCTCTTTTTTTGGCTCGTTTAAGGTGACTGAGAGTTTGGCACAAGCCAGAGTTCGGTAATTAGGACACCCTGAAGTTGAGCGGACACTAAAAAGAGTTCCATATATGCATCACTTGAAAGACCTTTCTTAACTTTGAGTCCCATGTAATAGTTCTGTCTTCGATTGAGAGACATGAGACCAACTCTATCAATAACGATGTGATAAACGTCTAAAATGAGATAGAACATTTGGCTGTAGATAAAGTCTTTGAAAGCCATAACACGTGGTTAAATTGTCTTTACTGGAAACTTCGAGAAGGCAGAATAACAAGCAGAGTATTAGTAATTCTTAGAAAAATAGGTAGCTCTTTTTAGTTTGCAAAACATCTCTCGACATGGTATGTACACTTTAAATTTTCGTTATCGAATCATAACCTAAGACTACGCTGTACAGATCCAAAGCTATTTGAATATAATCCGTCAAGAAATTACTGACTTCAGGTAAACGTGAACATGCTTTTATTTGCTGATGCCCTTTACTAACAATGATGCACTAAGCGTTGCTACAAATTGTGAAAACGGAATCTGCTGGAAAGTAAAGTGATACGTCAATTGTCGAAGCCCAAGTTCTTCGCCAAACATAACTAGTTAAGATGCGCGCGTTCACCACGTGGATTACTTGGCTCGGTTTTGATTGGCTAATTTGGTTGCACTAAATTTCAGCGCTAAAAAGCTGTTTTTTTTTATTCATTAATAGATTTTTCGGTAACCCTAAACACTTCTGATTTTTTTCAGTCTTAAATAGACCGATAGAAAAAACAAAAACAGAAAGAGTATATCCTATTCAAATTATATGTATTCTCGTATTCTGCCAAAACAAAATATGTCATTATGGCAAGATTTCAGAACCCCTACCTAAACATGATTACAATTCTTTGTTAAAAGAAACAATGGCGAAAACTAGTTATTAACTTTGAAATTTAAGGCTCCATTGGCAAAAAGCTGAAGGATTCTCAAAGTGTTGAAACGTAGGGGATCCCATTGGCAGCATGGTAAAAATGTATGTCGCAAACCATTGGAACATGAAATCAATGTAAGAAATTTGACATCAAGATAGTAAACGAATTCAAACAAGCGGATTGTCTGAAAATTAATAAAGCTAGGTTAGTAGCGTTTTCCCACACTCGGGCCATTAATTTCCATCTGCCTTGGGAAGACAATAGATCTCTGTTTTTCTTCTTTTTTTCGCTGTTCGGCCTTTGTGCTTATTTTTGTTTAGGTTTCATGACACTTACTTTCGCTTCAGTGCGAAAGCCGATTTCCTGCGGTATAAAAACACCCAAAGTAATTGGAAATTGGTCGGGACAGTTTTAAGTGGAGAACTGTATTCCTTCGACATACTGTCCGTTTTAATATGCAAACGAATAAGTTTTTCCTTTTTTCTGTTATTGTTTTATATTATCTCACCCAGTATTCATCGTTTTTTCCTCCGTTATATTGAGTTGTAAATTTATGAAGTTTTTGCTTACACTTCTTTCTTCACGGTAGTTTTTATTAGCGATGCGGATTTAGCGCGTTAGGAGATAAGTAAAGGCAACCTCGATTCTCCATGCTTATTTCATCAAATCTGATTTTTGTTGTTCGAATTTTAAAGTTTCTCAGAAGGCAGGGTCCTCAAAAATTAACATGAAAAGTGATAACTGACCCAATGAAGACAATGATTAAAAAAGGAAAGCTTGGGACGTTCTTGGAGACAGTCAACAAAAATTTCATGATCCACTTGTCGATAGTAACCGATTTTTTGTTTCAGGGACGCCAACACTTTGTTTATCTTTTTTGATTATTTATTGGTCACATACAGTTTTGAAAATCAACACGACAAAGTTCTGCCAGAGGTCGTCATCGTTATGTTTTATTAACATGTCGTCTGGTTCATTTGGCCAACCAATGAGAAATATTGTTTGTACTGTCGCGGGGCAACACAAGTTATAAACAATATTCAACCTGTAACCGCTTGTTGCCTCGAAGCATAACACCATCACGTTTGGGGAGGAAAACGAAACCTTTGAGCAGTGATCGGAAAATTTAAGAATGAGCGACTGGTCGAGTGGTCTCTGTGGCTGTTTCGAAAATGTTGGAATCTGCATCAAGGCGTATTTCTGCCCATGCATCGTTGCAGGGCAAGTTGGTGAAGCTCTTGGAGAAGGCTGCTTTTACCACGGTTTCTGCTCCTTAATGGGGCCGATTGGAATATACTGCGGGGCGCAAAACCGTGGAAAACTCCGGGCGATGTATCAGATTCCGGTATGTTGGCCTTTTTTTGGACTTAATCAAGTGTGTGACCTAATGAAAAGTTCAGGGTACAGCATCATGTCAGAATCATGTGTTGACAATGAGCAGTAGTTTAAATTTTTTTAATGAACTGCTGAAATAAGAAGAGATAGACCCTTTGACAGGTCTATCGCGTACTACATGTACACGTGATTTCTCTGCAAGCATTGCCGTCTTTATGCTGGTAATTTATATGATCAGTTTGAAAAATTTACTCGATCTAAGTGCGCAAACTTAAGAACACAGCCTGGATAGTTTTCAGGGCATCGAACGATTTAACGAACTATTGTGAATTATATTCGTGCGAACTTTTTTTAACAAGCTTTGGTTTTCATTTTATGGTGGAAAGCTTAAAATTAACAAAAACAAAATTTGAAAACATAGCGCATAGAGCGTGAAAGGATCGCTGGACACTTCAAAAGATGATTGCAATTCACTCGCGTGAATGTTCTTGAATCAATTATTAATTATCACTTTATGAAAACAAAGCTACGTCTAAAACGACTTTGAATATATCACGAAACACTAAGCCGTGGATTCAAGACATCTAAAGTAATCGAGTTATCCTCAAAACCTCTAAAAATGGAAAAATTGTCAGACCATGTCTGGCAAAGCGAGTGGAGCATTGGCTAAAGAAAATATATTAGATTAGGGAAGGAAAGGATCAATCAGAAACGAGACAAATGCTAATGATATTTCTCTAATTATTTATGTTGGTAAGGGGCGCGCGTCAGTGTGGAGATTATAAAACAGTGGGGTAGATTACAGAAGTGACTGGGTAAATAACAGCTTAAATAGTGGAAGAAGACGAGAAAAGAGGAAATGGAAAACGGAAATAAGGTCTTAGGACAATTATATTTACAGTGTTGTACAGAAGATTATTCAAATTTATTACGGAGTCAGTATTCAATACCCCTCTGTGTGAGGTGAAGCTATGTCTCCCCCCCCCCCCCTCCTATTGAAAATTAGTCATTTATGAAGTTTTTGTTGAGGCGATAAATTTAAATTTTCAATTTTGTCCCTCAATTTTGGCGCACAAAAGAGAAATACTCACCATAAAGATGTAAAATCTTGTAAGACAACAATAAAATGAGGAACGAGAGAAAGATCATTGTAGACTTGGTGTCAATCTCATTGTTAAAACATTTCAAAGTTTTATTTGCTTAAAAAGACATTTGTTATGTTTGTTCTAAGTAAAAAAAAAACATGCATTTAGGAAATATGTACCAACAGCAAAATCATTGTTTTATTTCATCGCGTCTCTTGTTAACGTAAATAATTTTGCGTCATTCAAAATACGGCACTAAATCGTCGTCACCCAAGTTTGTGTTAAGATATTGCGTGAGGTTTCCGCGGTATTTTGGCAAACGGGAAGTTTGAACCGTTTCATTGTTAGAATATTTAATAAGTCTTGTCGGTGGTCGGCAATTAATTTAACAGTTATCTTCCAAATTAATGAACCCCAGACTAAAATTTCACTTAGGAACCCCGTACTCAAGCAAATTTGTTTTTATAACTTAAATCAGCAGGCGAAATTGAATGATGTTGAAAATGATAATCCACTTGCGATTAGTTCATTGACATTGTAAGGAGTATGCTTAATCATTCATGCTGAAAAAGCGAAAAAAAACCTTCGTTCAGAGGTATTTCTGTCAATGGAAATTGAGAATTCGTAAAGCAAATTTTATAGAATTTGTCAACTGAAATTTCAAAGAAAGATCTCAAAGGTATTTCGATCCTCCATTAAATGCAACTTTTATACATTTAGCAGAAGTAATGTATATCTTGCCGATTTTTAAAAATGTACCCATCTGTTTCATGCTAATTTCCTGATCTAATACCACTGCATTCTAAGGGACCAGTGACTATTTATTGCCTTGGCGGGGGGAGGGTGGGGGATTTCGGGGATCATGTGGTTTTAAGAGGAAACAGAGGGGGAATCAGTCGTCACCAACAGGGTATCAAGGGGGATACTACAGAGAATTTACTGCCAATTAACTGCCAATGGAGGGGGGGGGGACTTGCTAGCGCTCGTTAATTCGTGGGAAATACGTGACTTTGAAATTAAGTTGTTAATACTCTACTCACTAAATGTGTTTAAACTTGCTTGGATCTTATTCGTAGGGTACGTTTGTTAACGACTGCCTGGTTCACTGGTGCTGCCCAGTGTGTTCATATGCTCAAGAAGCCAGGGTGAGTATCATTATAGTCACAAACAAATATAAAAAGAAGCGCTTTTCGATTGAATGTCGTAAAACCAAAACTAAACAACCACATGCAACGGACGATAGGAAGTAAGGAAAATAGCGTTAAGAGCAAATGAGATCGCGAGAGAACTTTATGTAAGAACAACCCAGCTGCCTCAGGCGGGTTACCCGGCAGGTCCTGATTGGTTTTAGCCAGTTTCAAATAATGGTTGAGAGAGTGGCGAAAAATTTCCTATTTCACTCTTAGAGCGAAGTAAAGCCACACGTTTATAATGGAAGGTAGGAGGAAGGTAGGGTCACTAAAAAGTAAGGTTCATAAAGAAGAGTTCGTCTCGTAGCTTGATCCTCTGGTGATGTCGAATACCTTACAAAATGGAGGGAAAAAATGAACACTCTAAACTTAATTTCCTTTTAGTGACCGACAGACGCAGTGAGGAGGGATGGATGGGTGGAGAGCCTATTTGTTCTTGCGCAAAAATTAATTTTTCTCTGTTATTCAAGGATGTTCGAGTTGCCTTAGTTTAACTCTTTTTCATTTACTTCATTAGGAAATTGCATCCCGTATGCCGGCTGGTGGCTCCATAGCAAGGTCCTAAAACCAAGGCTTCTGTTGGCTGTGTGTTAAAACTGTGTTATCTACTTCTATCAGTGTTTCAGGGGAACTTGATTCTCTATTATCTGGGTATTACAGAACTTTGTATGGTTCGCCGCGACTGTTTTTGTTTTATAGTTATTAAATGATGATATAACACTGAGTTTATATTAGTCACAGGATGCAAGGCTGTTGTAGCGCCTAGTCTTTTCTTAAGGAATAGGCAGATTCGCCTTGTGGATTCGCCTAGGCATGTTCATACATATCAAGTACATAGTGTAACTGATAAGCTTCTGATTCATTACCTTGAAATGCCAGATCTGACTCAAATAGATCCTCTTCAAAAGAGGCGACCGAAATTGAATTTAACGATTTAAGATGAAGCTCTCTCGACGAATGACAATTTGAAAAAAATGTAACCTTAAGGCGTTGTCCAAGTCAGAATAGGGGGATATTTCAAGTAGGTCAAATAAAAAAAAAAAATAAAAAATAAAGGGAAAAAGGGCCTGGAAATTCATGACAACTACACTGTATGGACATCTTTTGACATTTTCCTTCCATGTCTCTTATCGTTTGAATTGGGATTAAAATTTCTTGGATAAAGTAAAAATTTATTTTGACAAATCTCCGTTATGTAATCCCATGAGGAATGGTTTTGTTCTTGTTTGTTTTTTTCATATCGTTTGAATTATAATTAGGATTTCTTGGATGAAGTAACAATTTGTTTTGACAAATCTCTTTAAAATAACTCCATAGGGAGTAGTTTTCTTTATGTTTGTTTTTTTCTTTTGTCTGTTTTTGTTTTCTTGTTGTTGTTGTTTTTTTTACTGACCTCGTAGTGCAGTTTTTATCATTGGTCTTTGTTTCCAGTCGCCATTTTGAGGAGGGTCTATTAACCCATTCACTCCCAAGATCTCATTAGTAATTCTGCCTATTATCTACCATACAATCCTCAAAAAGTTGGTTCAGAGAATTTGGCATTGGATCAACTAGGAGTCCCCTGATTGATGTTTCTTTATTCTCGTCACTTGTCTTCTTGATATTGTATTGATATTGTGAGGAGAAATTCTGTCTTAATCACTAATGGGAGTTAAAGGGTTTACTCGTGTTCAGACTTTCACGGCTCACTTTCTTTTCACTTGATTTTTGTTGTAACCAGAATTTTCTGACCAGGAAGCCGTTACATTGTGACGGTTTCGACTTTTTTAAGGTCGCATGAAACTACCCAAATAAACTAATCATTTCACTCGAGAGCATTGTCTGAGTTCTATGTCTAAATATTTTGGGATGGAAATCCTGCTTAGTTGTAAGTATGACAGATTGGAGAGTACAGTTTTTCTATGAAAAGTACTAGGTTGTATCCAATCGGTATCTAAAATCCCAAATCGGACAATAGTGTCTAAAACTGAACACAAGTATCTCGCATCGGACACTGGTGTCCATGATCAAACAAGATAGCCCAAAGCCGGATGCAATCAAGGGCTCCTGCCTCGGTAATGAGGACGAAAAATAACCAGTCCTATCACGGTGTTGCGTTTTTAAATTTATCCTGCATGGAGTATATGGGCCTAAAATGGATTCAAAGAAGAATTGTGCCATAAATGAAAAATGTTTCCCGGAAATGTCAGTAATTACACCAACCAGCCGAAGCTATGAGGGGAGGAACTGATAATAGAAACAGAATCATTATTTTATTTGTAGCAAACCTGTCCAGTTTGAAAGTATTTCATGACAGAATTTCAACATTTGTCTAAAGTTCGTCATGACAAACTAATGCGCCAAAAACTTAACTAAAGTTGTTGTTCAGATCGCAATTTCCTCCAAGAGAACTGGTACGAGCCACGTTTATACAGTCGAAGAACGTTAAAAGACACTTTCCTTTCAAATAACATGCTCCATAACAAAAACAGGTCAAATACAAATTTTGACACGACAGGCTACTTAAAAAGTCTGCTACATTAGCCCTCTGTTTTAGCCTTTTATGTCAAAATCTCTAACTTGGAGAGAAATGTTTGGACCTGTGAACGGGCACCTTGAATGTCCTTCTTGAAGAAACAATAATAATAGCAACAAGAAGTAAAGTTATGGACAACTAATCATTTAGCTGTCAGTGGAAACTGAAAAAAAATATTTCATCTTCAGACGTCGAGATCCTTGCGATATTATCAGGCAACTACCACTTATGTTTCTTGCAGGATAAATTGTCAAATTCACTAGTAAAGCTGAATTGTTTTCCAAAAAGTGTTATCTAAAATCCTCGGCTATGTGTTTTGAAAAAACGTCCAAGTGAAATGGTGTTGTAAAACAATGCGTTGATTGAGACTCATATCTGTTGGAACGCTCCAAACGAGTTTCAACTTTCACAACCCAAAGATTTATGTTCAACGAGGAAATAAGGGAAAAACCTTTCTATACAAAACGCTGGGGCTGACCATTTCAGGCGGTGTTCTTCCTCTAGTCCTAAGATGGACGAAGAAGGGTGAAGTAACAGACAAAACAACAACAAAGAAAACGACAACCATAACACAACTTTGTTACCCAGCATCGCCCTGGTCAGAAGTCTTTAAGAGCGTGTCCACGAGAGCACCGGGCAGTCGTGCTACATGCCATCTCACCGATTTCAATGAAACTTTGTCAGTTTAAAGGGTCTACCCCAAAACTAAAAAAAACAGACTGGTTTCTGTTTTAGTTTTTTCCGGGGGGAGATAGACCACCCCCCGGTTTTTCTTGGTTATCACCAAGGAAATCGCTTCAAATAGGTAAAATGTATGAAGCTCTCACTGCGATGATATTTAACTGATTACTTTGAGGATTTGCACACATATTTTTACATCCTTAGTTAATGGCCGCCACGAGTATCAGTCAGTTTGAATGACGGCTTGTCAATCAACAGAGGCAAATATACGACTGTGTTTGTAGACTTTTCGATTCATCCAAATATTTTACAACTTTGAGGTCAAATATCTCCCGTTGCCAGAAAGCTACAACACTAATCTTAATTACCCTTTATAAACCATCATTTCATCTCTGAAAGTCATCAAAAAAATCTTTGGGCACTACCGTATTTTTGTCTTGGATGCCTTTTAAAATCTGCGACTGTGACAAGTTTCTCTCAACTACACCTGTCACGCAATTCTTGCTCTAGGCGGTCACTTGACAAAATAAACCTACATTTTTTAGCTCTTTATACAAGATGTTATCAAGAAAGGTGAAAAATGTGAAAAACTTTCGAGATTTTTCGTAGGAATGGAAAATTTCACGTTTAGAGAGATGCATGTTGACGAAAAATCAATGGGAAAATCGTAGCGTTTCTTTCTTCAGTCGTTTATTACTTTGAAGATTTGCTAAAGTCAAGACATGACTTGTACAGAACAAAAATTCATTAGCCTATACTTTGATCGTCTATTATCATTATCGCACAGTTTACGATAAGGAAACTGTAACAGGAGAGGAGATTTTAAAGTCTTATGTCGCCTGCTTGTTGACCTACAAGTTTCCGAGTGTAACAACTTCGGCTTTTCCATACCGCGAATGACGGGAAACTCTGAAATATCAATAGCCCCATAAATTCATTAACTACGCCATGTTTCCTGAAAATAAGACTGGAAAATGTTTTTTCTACTTTCCACCATCAAGAAATTCCACGTATAGGAATAGTATTTGTAGGGTTACTGCGTGACCTTTCATGAGAAGTAAACATTGTTCATCTTTTTTTTTCAAGAAGACACTCCTAGAAAGTTCTCAATCCTTCTGTTTTCTTATTTTCCTTTTTTTGACTGCAAACATCATCTGCATTTGCTATTATTTTCGCTGATTGTCATGGCCTTTACTGCGTGTACGTGCGAACTGGTTCATATACAGGACTCTTTCAAGTTTCTCTGGGTGGTGTCGGGCTTAGGTGTGTAGGTCTGGTTCAAAAGATATCTGCACGCTGCAACACGGGTTCCTTTGTTTTCTCCTTTTTCTTTATTTGTATTTTCATTCTCTTGCTTGCATTATCACACATTTATGTTTTTTTATTCCCTCAGCGCGTTCCCTCAGATTTGGAAGTAGGCCATGAAAAGTCAATATTGACCAGAACTGAAATCCTTTTCTATCACTATTTGTTTCAGAGAACCCCCGTCATTTGTGACTTTATTTCTCAAGAAAATGTGTTTTCATTTGCTATTTATTTCCAATAGAACATGAAACTAGGTCCTGATAAGTTTTTTTGTCTCGTGACTCCCAAAACTGTGTTTGCGACAACATCAATTAAGAAATCAAAGGCAATTACGCCTGAGAAATTCGCTTGTAGCCTTCTACCCGCAGAAGGCAACTCCATATAATGAAACGCTCTAAGACCTCTATAAACTAGAGACATTGCGTGATGTTGAGGGGTGAAATATTTACACTAAATCTGTGACCCTCAAACGGATCATGTACTCGTACACGTAACGTCCGGAAAATGTCACGCATGTATAACACTGTAGGCGCACCTGGCGAATTCTATCCACTGGCTTCAATAGCAAAGAGACAACTTATTTACTATTTGTATATGAGTAAACTTATTTACCCTACTTGAAAAAATCCGTGATGAAGTCAACTGTTGTCAGACGAAACGCGAGGGAGATAAATACAAGTTTTTACTTTCTCAGTTCGTGCAGTGATGCTCACTAGTTTGTTCCGTTAAAAACGCTTTTAATGTGAAGTCACGTCGACCTCGACAGAAAAATTAAGCTCACCCTGTCATAACCAATGGTTTGATACCGTAAGTACCAATTTAGGTAAATCATTGGGCTTTGATCACAATGATAAAAAAAAAAATGTGCGTTTCCTCACGCTCGCCATTTTACAGGAGGGCGATGTCGCTTACCTTGGCGCGTCTTGACTCTGGCCGACGAACATTATCAGGTTTTGAAAACTTTGTCTACCCTTGATTTGCACGCGGAAAAAAAAGGCAAATTCCGAACGGTATTTCAAAACATTTTATTCATTAGTCAATTTATGAACTGTTTTATAGCAGCCCGACGAAAAAGCAAAATTGAAACAACCGGCGCATCGGTCAAATGAATTCTAATTTTTTCAACAAGGAGTTGGTAAGTTCATTTTTCCTAGTAAATTTAAGTGGGGGTGATTTTTTTGTGACAGCCGATCAAAGATAGACAGCTCTGAAACGTCTCTGAAACTCTTTTTAAAAAGAGTTTACACTTCCGGTAATATTTTCCTCCTTCTCGCAACAGCGCAACAGACATTGTTAATCCTATGTACTGTAGGTGTATCAGTTGTATTACGTCTTGATAGTGATGCCATATAAGAAATCGAGTGTCTAAAAAGCCCTCAATTCAATCTAACACTCGAATTGTTAAAGTCAAGATGGTGAAGTTGTCTTGTTCATTTGCAACTAACTGTAGAACCAAATGTTATTTTTCTCGCACTGGCCAGGGACGGCAACAGCTCATACCTCTAAATTCGTGGGTATACAGGTTAAAGGAAAACATTTGAGACGTCGATGTATCCCAAACATGCGTTTCGTCCGAGATGGAGCTTATTCTAGCGCGTATTGGCTTATTTGGAGATTATGAAGGCCGCGATTTTACGATGTACCTCAAATATCGTGCACAACTTGGTGTGAGATTCAGACCATCGGGTCCGTAAATGCCAGTATCCTCCTCATAAAAATCGGGAGAGAGATGAATCTGCAGATGGCAGAAGAAATCAAAGCTGGTGGCGAGTCTTCCTGGTGGCGGCAAGGTGACTGTAAACCTAAATAGAACGCGTACTGTAGCTGCTATCTTAGGGTCGGCAATGAATAAGGAAGAAGGGCAAGAAGAGCGCTTATCTGAACATCAGTTTTCCTAACTGGTGATTTGTGACTGAGATGAACTCTATATCATATGATTGCTAGGGATACGCAGGTACTGTAGAGGCGCTCACATAGATAGAGGTGGGCGATCCTCCCTCTGCGGCAAGTTTATAGCGTAGACTAACTGGCACAGTTTGAAGTACCTCAGGGTCTCACTAGACTCATCACATTAGAAACCTGCCGTAACAAAAATTGGTTTATTGATGAGGTCCCCCTCTGTAAATATGAATGAGGACGGAGAGGCCGATGCCAATGATCTAGCTTCAGAATTCGGAACTGACCGAACAAGGCAGAAGATACGGAGGGACCTTGCAAAATTTAGACGAAGACTGCAGGAGAGGGTACAGCTGCTATTAAGCTAAAAAAAAAGACATTTGCATCTCACTTTTCTTTCATATTTATTGTCTTTGCTCACGAAAACAACTGGCTATGTCTTCGGATTTCATCAAGAGAAATTTGCAGGAAGGCTACTCGTCAAATTACTGCTGGCTCATTCTTATTTAAAAATTTTACAAGTCACGCAATTAAACGCCGGCAACACTCGATCTAGAGAGATGTAGATTTATATATAGTAGTAGAATGCTACAATCGAAGCAGGTAAATAATCATAGAGATCTGCAGATTATTCTGAAATTGTTATCTAACAGATAGCACGAACAACGCGCTTGAATAATTCCTACGGAGAGTCTTCGGGTCACACAACAGATGTTAGCAAAGCGGAGTTCTGCATGTAAATGTTCGATGGCGGTAAGTGACAACGTCAACACTATTTTAATTTTATTTTCGGGATAGATGCACAGTTTTTAGTCCGATAGAACAATTGATATTTGATCTCGAGCGAGAGCGCAGAATTTCTCGTCTGTGAAAGCCGAAGTTGTAGCACACTGGAACATGTAGTAATATCAGCCAACACGCAGCATGTGACTTTAAAATCTCCTAAAATGAGCAATGATGATGATAAACAATCAAATTATAGACTAATGAATGTTTAGTGCCGTACAAAAGCCATATCTGCTGATTTTAGCAAATCCTCAAAGTAATAAACGACTAAAGAAAGAAGCGGTACGATTTTCCCATTGATTTTTCGTCTACATGTATCTCGAAAGTTTTTCTAGAAAGTTTTTCACATTTTTCACCTTTCTTGATCAATCATCTTGTATAAAGAGCTTAAAAATGCAGGTTTATTTTGTCAAGTGACCGCCTAGAGCAAGAATTGCGTGACAGGTGTAGTTGAGAGAAACTTGTCACAGTCGCAGATTTTAAAAGGTATCCAAGACAAAAATACGGTAGTGCCCAAAGATTTTTTTGATGACTTTCAGAGATGAAATGATGGGTTATAAAGGGGTATTAGGATTAGTGTTGTAGCTTTCTGGCAACGGGAGATATTTGACCTCAAAGTTGTAAAATATTTGGATGAATCGAAAAGTCTAAAAACGCAGTCTTATATTTGCCTCTGTTGATTGACAAGCCGTCAATCAAACTGACTGATACCCGTAGCAGACATTAACTTAGGATGTAAAAATATGTGTGCAAATCCTCAAAGTAATCAGTTGAATACCATCGCAGTGAGAGCTTCATACATTTTACCTATTTGAAGCGATTTCCTTGATGAAAACCAGGAAAAACCGGGGGGGTTGGTCTATCTCCCCCCGGAAAAAAACCAAAACAGAAACCAGTCTGTCTTTTTGAGTTTTGGGGTAGACCCTTTAAACTGGCAAAGTTTCATTGAAATCGGTGAGATGGCATGTAGCACGACTGCCCGGTGCTCACGTGGACACGCTCTTAACTGTTCGCTAGCGTGAAGAGCGCAAGTCTTAATGACGTTTATCTCAGCCTTTCCTGCGAAAAAGAAAATAAAGAACAGAAAGAAATGAAACCATTTCATATATCACATAAGTTTGAAGAGAAGGACGGGGGGAAAAGAAAACTGCCTCACAGAAAATTTCTCTTCCCGTTCCCCCTCAACATCAAACAATGTCCTAGTAGGTGGTCTCTTAAAGACAATCAATTTGGACAAATTTGAAGGTGATAAAGAATGTGGCAAACTTAAGACAGATAGTTTTCTGACTCATACATTGGATCACTAGGCTGACTCCCGTAGCTAGCTTTGGGCTTAGTTGATGATAAATTTTAGCGTCGGGCTCTCTGGTTTTTACTCTCGTAAATCCTGGACAATATTTTCCCTTATCTGTTAGGAGAAGGGAGTGACAGCGAGGGAATGGGGCGCTGAAGAAAGTGCTCCAAAGTAACGAATGGAAACCATGTATATTATTAAAACGTTAATTCGTTTCCAATGCACGCCTTACATTAGATCAAGTAAAGAAAATTGACAAGCATTCAAGAACTTCCCGTTGCATTAAATGTTCAACCCCTTAGCAAGAGAATCTAAACAGGAGACATAGGCGATCTCAAACCTCCAAGGGCTCCCAGAAGTGAAACAACAGCTTCCCGTTGGTCAGTGTTTTCATCGATTGCTCTGGGCAACACCCGCTCTTTCAATTCCAACAAGAAGGATCTAAAAAGGCAAAAGAATAAGTAATATTATTGTCATTTGTGCTGTGAGTGTTGAAAGTGTTGCAAAGAATTTTATAACCCGATGCTGAGTTTCCACTGTTAGTATTATCACTGACGTAGTAACAGAGGTTTCAACAACTTTTACCATAAGCGACTGCCAATGATGTAATGAGCAGCGGTGCCCGCAAAAAACTGTAAAGAGAAATCACGAATCGGACGACAGAACTCAATTTTCACTACAAGGACACTTAACAATTTGAACTACATCATTGCCTCAGCAAGGCAGGAGCGCTTGTTGTTATTTACACGATAAAACTCGCAAATGTAGGTAACTCAGGCACAGCATCGGTGACATCTTCCACAACGTGCGTCTCAAATGAGAAAGAAAGGAGAAAAAAACTGAAAGTGCCAGTGGTAAATATAATAACAAGAAAAAAGACAAAGAAAAAAAAACCGAAAAACAAAGGAAAAGAACTTTCACATTACAGTAATTTTCAATTGGATGCTGAAAGTAATTCAAGACTGCTTTACACCGCTATGTGATTAGTCCAGAGACCTTACGCCACTCTCTCAAACAATAAAATGCAAAGCTAAAGCCAATCACGATTTGTTCGCCACAGCAGTTCTATTATATGTGTTGCGAATGTTTGTCAGTACAGCAGACACCAGTGGTTTGAAGAAACAAGCATTAGATCCGCTACCGCGTTTCCGACCAAGCTCCGTAAGCCACAGGTTAAAGAATCGAAGTTTGTCTGTTCAGTGTGTACTTTTAGATAATAAAGTCAGGGAGATTTATCAATATCGTCTTTACTTAAAGAATACACAGTGATGGTAAGCACTGTATTATTTTGATAAGACGATATTGAAATCTTCCTGAATTGAGGTACTTCTCCTGAGTTACTTACCATCACTTAAAAGCACGCTCTCAACAAGTTGATAAAGCAGCTTGGAAAGATGCGGTAAAAACTCCACTGCTTTACAACCTGAGGAAAAAAATGTCCACAAAATCACATACATAATAAGGTGCTGTCCTGTCTTCCTAGCACTACCGACAAAAGGCGCCTAAATACCTGCATAAGCACGCAGTTCTCCTTCCGTACCCCAAGTAAGTGTAAGGCTTTTAATAAAAACATTTCAAACACCTTGTCCTTAAAATGCACGCCAAAAGAGAAGGGAAGAAAAAGTTGGGACGGAACCTGGTTTTATGATGTTCGTGATAATAAACTATAGCCTATTTTAAAACTTCATTCAGAAAAGTTCAGTTCTTATCAAGTGTTTTATTAACAAAATTCAGAGACTGTTCATTTCGACTGTCGCAGGAGATCGTACACAAAGAGTCAACACAAGGAAGCGAATTTCCTGTTGTTCCATTTACATTTTTAATTGCGCAACAAATGTATTTAGTGGAACTAACATATCCACTCACCGACTTTTGCTAGCGATGTTGTAAAAACTGCCGCCTGGTTGTAGAATTTTTCCTCGGCTATTCAGGCATATCAAAATGGTCTAAGGGAAATCAAACTGCAGATCCTGGCCAATCAATAGAAAATATTGTTTGTACCGTCGCGGGGCAACACAAGTTATAAACAATATTCAACCTGTAACCGCTTGTTGCCTCGAAGCACAACACCATCACGTTTGGGGAGGAAGTCGAAACCTTTGAGCGGTGATTGGAAAATTTAAGAATGAGCGACTGGTCGAGTGGTCTCTGTGGCTGTTTCGAAAATGTTGGAATCTGCTTCAAGGCGTTTTTCTGCCCATGCATCGTTGCAGGGCAAATTGGGGAAGCTCTTGGAGAAAGCTGCTTCTGGCACTGTTTCGCATCCACATTATGGTTGCCAGGAGTCTTAAACGGGGCGGAAAACCGCGGAAAACTTCGGGCGATGTACCAGATCCCGGTATGTTGGGCTTTTGGACTTAATCGAGTGCATGACCTAATGAAAAGTTCAGGGTACAGCATCATGTCAGAATCATGTGTTGACAATAAGCAATAGTTTAAATTTCTTTAATGAACTGCTGAAATCAAAAGAGATAGACCCTTTGAGAAGTCTATCGTGTGCTACATGTACACGGGATTTCCCTGCAAGTATTACTGTCTTTATGTTGGCAATTTCTAAGGTCAGTCTGAAGAATTTACTTGACCTAAGTGCGCAATCTTGAGAACATAGCCTAGATAGTTTTCAGGGCATCGAACGATTTAACGAACCCTATTGTAAATCTTGTTCGTGCGAACTTTTTTTAACAAGCTTTGCTTTCATTTTATGGTGGAAAGCTAAAAATTATCAAAAACAAAATTTGAAAACATAGCGCAGACATAGCGTGAAAGGATCGCTGGAAACTTCGAAAGATGATTGCAGTTCACTCGCGTGAATGTTCTTGAATCAATTATTAATTATCACTTTATGAAAACAAAGCTACGTCTAAAACAACTTTGAATATATCACGAAACACTAAGCCGTGGATTCAAGACATCTATAAAATATTCGAATTAATCCTCAAAATCTCTTAAATTTCGATCGAAACGGAATAATTCTCAGACCATGTCCGGCAAAGCGTGTGGAGCGTTGGCAAAAGAAAATAAATCAGATTAGGGAAGGAAAGGATCAATCAGAAACAAGCAAATGCTAATGATATTTCGCTTATTGTTCATGTCAGTGAGAGGCGCGCGTCAGTATGGAGATTATAAAACAGCGAGATAGATTGTAGAAGTGACTGTGTAAATGAAAGCTTAAATAGCGGAAGAAGACGAGAAAAGAGGAAATGGAAAACGGAAATAAGGTCTTAGGACAATTACATTTACAGTGTTGTATAGAAGATTATACAAATTTATTACGGAGTCAGTATTCAATACCCCTTTGCGTGAGGTGAAGTTGTCTCTTTCGTAGGTCGGAAATTAATTTAACAGTTATCTTTCAAGTTAATGAACCTCAGACTAAAATTTCCCTTAGGAACTCGGTACTTAAGGAAATTTGTTTTGATAACTTAAATCAGCAGGTGAAATTGAATGATCTTGAAAATGATAACCCACTTGCAATTAGTTAATTGACACGTGAGTAGTATGCTTAATCATCCATGCTGAAAAAGCGAAAAAAACGTTCGAGTGGAGGCATTTCTGTCAATGGAAATTAAGAATTCGTAAAGCAAATTTTATGGAATTTGTCAATTAAAAAATCAAAGAAACATTCCGAAGTTATTTCGATTTTCCATTGAATGCAACTTTTATACATTTAGTAGAAGTAATGTACATCTTGCCCATTTTTAACTCGTGAATTGCGCGCATGCGCAAGAGCGAGTTATAGATACGATGTGGGGAATAGCATTCGCTCGCTCGCTCGCTCGATTGGTCGATTCCTGTAAAATTTGTTTAGATTTTAGGCTTTTGAGTGCATTTGATAGTTTTTGGCGAGCAATAAACAGACGAAATGGCGACCTTTGTTGCTAAGAATAGTGGTGGGATGAAAAAGAAGCCAATGATAATCTTAAAAGAGTTTTCTTTTTCGTTTTAGTTTCAACAAGCGGCGCCAGCGACTGGCAAGCATTCAAGGATTCACACTGAAATAACAGAACAACCTTCGTTTTTCATAAAATTGTAATTTACAATCCTTGAACTTGAAAACAATCCTAAGATTCATTGAAAATATCACTTACTGCGAAGCGCTCGGAGTTTACAGATGTTCTAAAGCTTTTTCTGTTATAGCGTGAGATTGAGGACAAAATTGATCATTAAGTTTCGTCGCGTGTGTTTTTCCTGTGTGAAGCAACAAAAGATGCCGGCGACTGACGAAATAACAAGTTAACAAGAAAATCAAATAACACCTAAACAAACAATTTTAGTTACCGATTTTCAGTGAATTTTTAAAGAACAATTTTCTTTTAAGTTTCAAGACAATTTGAAGATTCAACATACATACAACGTACTAAAATGCGAAAGTTACACACCATAAAATTGATAAATAGGCCTGAAATGAAATTCTATCTTGTTATTGATTATACGTTGCCTAGCACGTGACTTAAATCTACCCAGGCGGAGATCTAAAATGACGGTGGCAGGCTTGGCTTAGTTATATCACTCAAAACTCGTTCCCGTTTGTCTCATTTGATAAAGAGGGAATCGTTAATGTTTTCATTAAGACAGTATTGCCTTGATTTTCTTATATTAACAACGAAAGCCAGTAAATTTCACTTTTCACCCACATTTACTTCCAACCTTTTCTTTTGAACCAGAAACAAAAATGATAGACGTTTAAAACACATGACATCATCCACCTTGTCAAATGTAATAGCATGATCATTTCAATTGTAATGCCTTCTTATCCCAACATTACTTTGTTTCTTTGCTACATTAGCGAACACTGAACTACTGCTCGTACTCTAGATATGACAATCAACCACAAAATTCTCTAAACCAGATAACATTAAACATAATCTAAAAAATCATGTGTCAATTCACGAGTTTGCTCACAGAGCACTTTGATTAAAAAAGGCACCCATCTGTTTCATGCTAATTTCCTGATCTAATACACCACATTCTAAGGGACCAGTGAATTTTATTACCCTGGCGAGGTGGGGGTGGGGGATTTCGGGGATCACATGGTTTTAAGAGGAAACAGAGGGGGAATCAGTCGTCACTAACAGGGTATGAAGGGGGGTACTACAGGCAATTGACTGCCAATTAACTGGCAATGGAGAGGGGGGGGGGGAACTTGAATCTTAAGAATATTAAAGAGCCGGTCCTCCTCCCGGGCTAGCGCTCGTAACCAGGCTGTTAGTTTGTGGAAAATACGCGACGCTGAAATTAAGTTTTTGCTAATCTACTACTCACCAAGTGTTTATTTAAACTTACTTGGATCTTATTCGTAGGGTTCGTATTGTAACGACTTCCTGTTACACTTGTGCTGCCAAGAGTGTTCATATGCTCAAGAAGCCAGGGTGAGTTACATTATAGTCACAAACATATATAGAAACAAAAAGTCAGTCCTGAACAAGAGAGGATGGAGCGCTTATCGATTGAATGTCGTTAAACTAAAACTAAGCTACCACATGCAACGGACGATCAGAAGAAAGGAAAATAAGAGCAAATGAGATCGCGATAGAACTTTAAGTAAAGAAAACCAAGATGCCTCAGGCGGGTTACCCGGCAGCAGGTCCTGATTAGTTTTAGCCAGTTTCATATAATGGTTGAGAGAGTGGCGAAAAATTTCCTACTTCACTCTTAGAGCGAAGTAAAACAAAAATTTTCTAATGTCGGATTACTTCAACGCTCGGTTGAAAACTACATCAATGTCTGACGTGATTCAAGATTGCTTTTGTTTTGCTCCACTTGAATACATGACTGGTTCGGAGAGCTTGCGCTACCCTCTCATCCAATCAGATGCAGGACTAAAAACCAATCTCAAGCTGGTCAACCACGTTCTCCCGTGCTTTAGGCAGATTGCATGTTATGACTTAGAGTCCTCATTGGCTAATGATGATGTTAACGTTTGAGCCGATTAGCCTTTGCGATGACCATTTGGTATTGCTGTTTAGAACCGGAATTGAAAACTGCTCTATTCGAAACTGACAGTAATCTAAAATAACCTTAGAGGTATTGTTCTAAAAAACAGGGGAGGACGAAGGAGTTTTGATTTTTGGCTGCAGACCCCAAAATAAGCCAAAGAATATGCGAAGTTAAGTAAATTTGAAATACTTCAAGTTGAATGATCACATGCGATCCTGTCGCTGAAAGAACCTTGGTTCAGGCAAGCGGCCTAAACAGTCACAGGTCTGATTGAATTGGGGGGAAAAGGGGGGAGGAGGGGGGGTGTTTGGGGGTTGGGTCACTAAAAAGAGAAGTTCATAAAGAAGAGTTCGTCTCGTAGCTTGAACCTCCGATGTCGAGTACCTTAGAAAATGGAGGGAAATAATGAACACCCTAACATTAATTTTTTCGGCGACATAAAGACGCAGTTAGGAGGGGTGGGTGGTTGAAGTAGTTCGACATGAGATGGGTGGAGAGCCTATTTGTTCTTGCGCAGAAATGAATTTTTCTGTTATTCAACGATGTTCGAATTCCCCAAGTTTAATAATTAACTTTTTTCATTTACTTCATTAGGAAATTGCATCCCGTATGCCGGCTGGTGGCTCCATAGCAAGGTCCTAGAACTAAAGAGTGGAGATTGCGTTATCTACTTCTATCAGTGTGTCTAGGTGTTACAGAACTTTGCACGGTTCGCCATGAGTGTTTTTGTTTTATATTCGTTAAATGATAGTAGTCACACGGGGATAAAACAGGATGCAACGCTGTTGTAGCGCCTCGTCTTTTCTTTAGGAATAGGCAGATTCGCTTAGCCATGTTCATAATATCAGCTACATCGGTGTAACTGATAAGCTTCTGATTCATTACCTTAAAAAGCCAGATCTGACTCAGATAGATCCTCTTCAAAAGAGACGACCGAAATTGAATTCCACAGTTTAAGATGAGGCTCTCTTGACGAATGACAATTTGAACAAAATGTAACCTTAAGGCGTTGTCCAAGTCAGAATAGGGCGATATTTCAAGTAGGTTAAAATGATAAAAGGGAATAAGGGCCTGGAAATTCATAACAACCCCACTGTATGGACATCTTTTGGACATTTTTCTTCCATGTCTCTTATCGTTTGAATTGTGATTAAAACGTCTCGGATAAAGTAAAAATTTATTTTGACAAATCTCCTTAAAATAATCCTATGGGGAGTGCTTTTGTTCTTGTTTGTTTTTTTAATATCGTTGAATCATAATTAAGATTTCTTGGATGAAATAACAATTTATTTTGACAAATCTTCGGAAAATAATCCCATGGGGAATGCTTTTGTTGTCGTTTTTTTGTTTTGTTTTTATTTTATTGACCTCGTAGTGCAGTTTTTATCATTGGTCTTTTCCAGTCGCCAATTTGAGGAGGGTCTATTAACCTTTTCACTCCCAAGATCTCATTAGTAATGGTCCTCATTATCTGCCATACAATTCTTATAGAGTTGGTTCAGAGAATTTGATATTGGATCAACTAAGAGTCCCTTGATCGATATGTTTGTTTATTCTCATCACTTGTCTTCTTGATATTGTATTGATATTGTAGGGAGAAATTCTGTCTTGGTCACTCATGGGAGTTTAAGGGTTAACTCGTGTTCACACTTTCACAGCTCACTTGATTTTTGTTGTAACTAGAATTTTGAGACCAGGAAGCCGTTACGTTGTGACGCTTTCGACTTTTTAAAGGTCGCGTGAAACTACCCCAATAAACTAATTATTGCACTCGAAAGCTTTGTCTGAGTCCCATGTCTAAATATTGTGGGGTGGAACTCCTGCTTAGTTCTAAATATGACAGATTGGAGAGTACAGTTTTTCTATGAAAAGTACTAGGTTGTATCCAATCGGTATCTAAAATCCCAAATCGGACATGTCCATTTGGTATCTAGAATCCAAAATCGTACACTAGTTTCTAGCATCGGACACTGGTGTCTTATATCAAACACTATCGCCCAAAGCCAGACGCAAGTGTCTAGAATCGGACTCTAGTCGACGCATTTCCAAGAATGCAATCAGGAGTTCCTGCCTTGGTAATGAGGACGAAAAATAACTAGTCCTCTCATGGTGCTGCGTTTTTAAATTTATCCTGCGTGGAGTATATGGGCCTAAAATGGATTTAAAGAAGAATCGTACCACTGATGAAAAATATTTTCCGGAAATGTGAGTAATTACACCAACCAGCCGACCCACAAACAAAGCTATGAGGGGAGGAACTGATAACAGAGGCAGAATTCATATTTTTGTTGCAAACCTGTCCAGTTTGAAAGTATTTTATGACAGAATTTCAACATTTGTCTGAAGTTCATCATAACAAACTAATGCGCCAAAAACGTAGCTAAAGTTGTTTCTCAGATCGCAATTTACTCCAAGAGAACAAGTACGAGCCACGTGTATACAGTCGAAGAACGCTAAAAGACACTTTCCTTTCAAATAACATGCTCCATAACAAAAACGAGTCAAATACTAATTTTGACACAATAGACTACCTAAAAAAGTCTGTTACATTAGCCCTCTGTTTTAACCTTCTATGTCACAATTTGTAACTTGGAGAGAAATGTTTGGACCTGTGAACGGGCACGTTGAATGTCCTTCCTAAAGAAACAATAATAATAGCAACAAGAAGTAAAGTTATGGACAACTAATCATTTAGCTGTCAGTGGAAACTGAAAAAAAAAATCTCATCTTCAGACGTCGAGTTCTTTGCTTTACTATCAGGCAACTGCCACCTATGTTTCTTGAGAGATAAATTGTCAAATTCACCAGTAAAGCTGAAGTGTTTTCCAAAAAGTGTTATCTAAAATCCTCGGCTACAATTGGCAGCCTGAAAAGACTACGTTTGGCAAAAAAGTTCAAATCAAATGGTGTTGTAAAACAATGCGTTGATTGAGACTCATATCTGTTGGAACGCTCCGAACGAGTTTCAACTTTCACAACCCAAAGTTTTTATGTTCAACGAAGAAATAAGGGAAAAACCTTTCTATACAAAACACTGGGGCTGACCATTTCAGGCGGTGTTCTTCCTCTAGTCCTAACATGGACGAAGAAGGGTAAAGTAACAAACAAAACAATAACAAAGAAAACGACAATCATAACACACCTTTGTTCCACAAAATCGCCTCGATCACAAGTCTTTAACTGTTCGTCAATGTGAAGAGCGCAAGTCTTAATGACGTTTGTCTCAGATTTTCCTGTCAAAAAAAAAAATAAAAATAAAAGAAATGAAAAAATTTCATATCTCATAAGTTTGAAGAGATGGACGGGGGGAAAAGAAAACTACCTCACAAAAAAATTTTCTCCCCATTCCCCCCTCAACATTAAAAACTGTCCTTAGTAGGTTAGTAGGTGGTCTCTTAAAGTAGACAATTGGGACAAATTTGAAGGTGATAAAGGATGTGACAAACTTATGACAGACAGTTTTCTGGCTCATACATTGGATCATTAGGTTGAGTTCTGCAGATAACTTTGGGCTCAGTTTTATGACAAATTTTAGCGTCGGGCTCTCTGGTTCTTACTCTCATAAATCCTGGACAATATTTTCCCTTATCTGTTAGGAAGAGGAGGAGGTGACAGTAACGGAAGGGGCGTTAGAGAAGCACTCCCAAGGTAACGAAAGGAAACCATGAATATTATTAAAATGATTAATCGATGCCAATGCTCGCCTTACATTAGATCAAATAAAGAAAATTGATAAGCATTCAAGAACTTTCCGTTGCATTAAATGTTCAACCCCCTAGCAAAAGAATCTAAACAGGACACAGGTGATCTTAAACCTCCAAGGGCGCCCAGAAGTGAAATAACAGCTCCCTGTTGGTCAATGTTTTCATCGACTGCTCCGGACAACACCCGCTCTTTCAATTCCAACAAGAAGGATCTAAAAAGGCAAAATAATAAGTAATATTAGTGTCATTTGTGCTGTAAGTATTGAAAGTGTTGTAAAGAATCTTATAACCCGATACTGACTATCCAATGTTAGTATTATCACTAACGTAGAAACAGAGGTTTTAACAACTTTTACCATAAGCGGCTGCCAATGATGTAATGAGCAGCGTTGCCCACAAAAGACCGTAAGGCGAAATCACAAATCGGACGACAGAACTCAATTTTCACTACAAGGACACTTAACAATTTGAACTACATCTTTACCTCAACAAGGCATGAGCGCTTGTTATTATTTTCACAATAAAACTTGCAAATGTGGGTAACTCAGGCACAGCATCGGTGATATCTTCCACAACGTGCGTCTCAAATGAGAAAGAAAGGAGAAAATGTGATTGGTCCAAAAAAAAACTTACGCCACTCTCTAAACCAATCAATGCAAAGCTAAATCTAATCACGACATGTTCGCCAAAGCAGTTCTATCATACCTGTTGCGTGATGTTTGTCAATACAGCAGACACCAGTGGTTTGAAGAAACAAGCATTAGATCCGCTTCCGCGTTTCCGACCAAGCTCTGTAAGTTGGAGAACTTCAGCCAAGGCGGGACGAAAAGTGAGAAGTGCCTGAAAAGCGAATAAATAAATGAATGAATGAATAAGAAAATCAAATATAGGATAACACACGATTGAAATAAACAAAAAAGGAGCACAAGCAGGTGAAAGGGACGAAGAAACAGGGAAAACTGCAAGCGAACGGAACAAGGAACAACATTGAACCAGTTAGAAAACGTATGGCACGGATGGAACACCATGAAGAAAACCGTTATTCCTTACCTGTGGTAGAACATCCACTTCTGTACTGTCACAAGCAGTCAATATTTGAAGTATGTTTGTCAGGACAATCGACACAGGCCCACTTTGAACAGTGACATTTCCTGTTTCTGCAAATAGACAAAGACAACACAAATGTAGATTTTATTCCATGCACTGCGAGGAGCAACAAATAAATACACCTTATCTGATGGTTTAAATGTCTGCGCCAATCACATCGTTCACCGAATAAGGGAATTATATTTCATTCCATTTATTAGTCAGTTAACCATAATCATTTTCAATAGCTTGAGGTTTTACTTTTTCGTTTTTCTAGTATCATGGCCTTGAGGTTTTAAAACAAATCTGGCATTATATAAAAATCGTATCGAATGCATGAGGCGTGCGCGAAAGACGGAAACACCTCAAACAAAATAACGAAAGTGACCATCCGCACAAAAAATGTGTTTTCCTAAAAGGTTCATTACTTAGAATCAAGCCGACAAAGTATTTGCACCACTTTCCGTTCGTATTTTTGTCCTGTGCAACAATGTCCTACCTGTGTAAAAGTTGGCTACGCTAAACCACAAGTTAAAGAGAATTGTGTGTTCAGTGTGTACTTTTATTAATAAAGTCAGGAAGACTTATCAATATCGTTTTCACCTAAATAATACACAGTGATGGTAAGTTCTGTATTGTTTTGGTAAGACGATAGTTATAAATCTTCCTGGCTTGAGGTACTTCTCCTGAGGTACTTACCATCACTCAAAAGCACGCTCTCAGCAAGTTGATAAAGCAGCTTGGAAAGATGCGGTAAAAACTCCACTGCTTTACAACCTGAGGAAAAAAAATGCCTGCGAAATCACATACATAATAAGGTGCTGTTCTTCCTGTCACTACCGACATAAAGCGCCTAAATACCTGCACAAGCACGCAGTTCTCCTCCGGTACCCCACGCTAGTGTCAGGGTTTTAATAAAAACATTTCAAACACCTTGTCCTTAAAATGCACTCCAAAAGAGAAGGGAAGGAAAAGTTGGGACGGAACCTGGTTATACGCAGAATTCATATTTTTGTTGCAAACCTGTCCAGTTTGAAAGTATTTTGTGACAGAATTTCAACATTTGTCTAAAGTCCATCATAACAAACTAATGCGCCAAAAACTTAGCTAAAGTTGTTTCTCAGATCGCAATTTCCTCCAAGAGAACAAGTACGAGCCACGTGTATACAGTCGAAGAATGCTAAAAGACACTTTCCTTTCAAATAGCATGCTCCATAACAAAAACGAGTCAAATACTAATTTTGACACAATAGACGACTTAAAAAAGTCTGTTACATTAGCCCTCTGTTTTAACCTTCTATGTCATATGAGTTCGTGATAAAAAACTGGTACCTATTTTCAAACTTCATCCAAAACAGTTCAGTTCTTACCAAGTGTTTTATTAATAAAATTCAGTGACTGTTCATTTTTCAATGTTCAATTGTAGCAGGAAATCGTGCACAAAGAATCAATACAAGGAGGCGAATGTCCCGTTTTCTGACTTTCTTAATTGCGCTACAAATGTATTTAGTGAAACTAATAAATTCACTCACCGATTTTTGCTACCGATGTTGTAAAAACTGCCGCCTGGTTATAGAATTTTTCCTCGGCCATTCGAAGCATGAATATCTCGCTCAGGCACATCAAAATAGTCTAAGGAAAAACAAACAGTAGATCCTTAATACTACATCACAAGAGCCTCAGCTTCGAAACGGACTTGTCACACTCATAGATAAGCAAATTCTCATAATGCGATTGGCTATTCCAGAAAACAGAAAAAACTAAATCAGTCAATAAGCATTTACCCTTTGAACGCTCGCGGCACGGATCTGTATGGCCCTGCTCACGATCTCACTTGCGGCCTTCATACAAGGGTTTTTATCGAAATTTTTTTTTACTGAAAGCGCGCACACGGGGCCGTATTGATCATATGATAAATCGGTTTATTATATACTCAACAAAATATCGCGTTTCTGATTGGTCAATGATGAATGCATAAATAGGTTATAGAGTGCAATAGAGGTTATGGAGTGCAATACGGAGAAGTTGCCATGGAAACACCGGGGGAAGCGCCAAATTTGAACACCAAATTATAAAAAAATGGCTGACAGTAGCGCGATGGAGTAATTTTGTCGAGAATATAATAAATAAAAAATCATATGAACCTGCTCGTGCATTTCGTGATTTATGGTCACTCGTGATGTTTTGAAAATTCCCAAATTGCACTCGCCTACGGCTCGTGCAATTTTGAGAACTTTCAAAACATCACTCGTGCCCATAAATCACGAAATGCACTCGCGTTCATACGATTTCCTATACTTATCGCGTGAGACAACGTCAGGTGGTGAAGTTTCCAGTCTAGTGCTAGTATCAATACATACCTCTACTAAGTGAATTACCAAACAACAAAATTTTTCCTCCTCGCGAACACGTTTGGCACCAGTAGCTACTTTCATCGATTCATCAGAAACTTTCCTAAAATTTAATTCACACTGTTATATACATTTCCATTTTGTTCATGAGACTCATAATTTTGCTAATTACCACAACAACTAACTGAAAAGAAAGCTACAGACTTCTCCCTTCCTCGGAAAAAAAAAAGGTCCTCACAAGTCATTGCAAATTGAGAACCCGTTGTAAAAAAAATAAGGAAAGCAAACGCTTTCCTTGTAACATAGAGACTTAAGGGCGTATGCAAAAAAAATATTTCTGTTAATATCTATTTAATAAATCAACCACATTTTTCCACTGTCTTTAACCTTGATGATCATAGAAATGACGTTGACAATTTTAGAAACTAGAGTAAAACCACGAGGAACATCAATTTTTCCTGATTGCTGAGCGCTGTGTTACATGATATGTCATTTTTATCCTCTAAAACCTTTTATATAATAAGCTCAGTTATGCACGAAGTCTGTTTGATTCTCACTTATGATCTTTCGGAGGACAGACGTATAGATGACGTCATCATTAAAACTAATTTTTAATTCTTTATTATATAAAACAAATAGATTCGAAGTTGTGTCATCAGTGACACACTCGGCTGCGCCTCGTGTGCCACTTTTTTGTTCTTACCACATTTTGACGTCATTTGTGATCTATTACCGAACAGACGCACGGCAAATTGGAATCTATTTGTTAAATTGACGATGGCCCTCGACCAATTTCTACAGTTTTTGTAAAAACATAGACACCATGCACGTTCGTTATTGCAGCGTTTACGTATCTACATCATGTAGGATAACCAAAACATACTCCAGGGGAAACCACTGACCTATCCTTCTTAATTACTGGCAGTAATACTCTGTCACCCCAGACAAGCACGTTTTCCATGGCTGTCAAAGCTCCTTCATGATCATCATTCTTTTCCTTCAAACACAACGAAGACAGTTCGTAAATCTTCAAACTTGATACTCAGAAAGAAGCTAGGAACACATCAATGCACGGATGGCATGCAAGAAGGTAAATATTGCCCAATGTACGAACGGAGAAAACGCGTGTGAGGCGAGTTTGTTTTAAATAGTTCTCGAAGAAGTTTCAATCACCTGTCATAGGCCCGACTTAGAATATCACGATATCGATAACAGGGAAGTGGGAACTGGTCAAGTAAACTTTCCTTTGTCTTTCAAGAACGCCTCCTTAAATTACTACGGTCAATTCACTATGTTTGGAATATCATTAAAATCATTATTATAATCATCATTATTACCATTATTATTATTACTGTTATTATTATTATTAGCCCTATTATTATAAGTATTACTATCACCATTACAATAATCCTCTCCTTTACAGAGAACTGATTTTTGTATTTACCATGTGGTGTAAGTGGATTTCTGACAGACAGTATGCCTGGAAAGCCTTCTGAAAGAATTCTACGTCACTTTCGGACAAAGGGACTGGTACTGAGTCAGTTGATGTAAGATGAGATTCAATGATCGCCTACGGAAGTAATAGGGCAGAGTAATAAACATCACGCTAAACTAAAGGGCGTTATCCAAATACATCACATTCTCTCGCAAGTTTAAAAGGAAATGTAGAGCATTTAGAGAAGAGAATTACCAATCCAAGGAAATGAAAATTGACGAGAGATTTACTTCACGGTATTCCTTAACCCTTCAACTCCCAGAAGTGATTGAAATCTGACTACTCCTGTTAATATCCGTACATTATCCAGCAAACAAGTAATAAGAATACTCATGCTGATCAAGTAGATGTTTTTTTCATGATAAAACCCCAAATTCTTGTAACTAATTTATTAGGAAATGCGTAGCAGCCAAAGAAGAGAATTAACAATCAAATCTTGGAGTTAAAGGGTTAACTTACGCTTCTATAACATTTCCCTACACTCCTTGCGCTTCGATTGCTTTATCCTTCTTCCCCCTTCCCGCGCTTTGGACTCAGACAAGTCTGTGCGAGGCGATCGTTCAACAAACGGGGCATGATAGTGGTGCTGGGCGAAAACCCTCCGCTACAATCCCGCTATCAATAAACACCCAAAAGAGGCTTGCTGAAAAAAAGGGTTAGGTTGCAATTCATTGCTCATGGTAGCAATCACACATTTACCATTATCAGCCTTAAATTATCAGCTATCTTTCGTAATTTGTCATGGTGCTCCTGCACTGCTGTGCGGCACGTGGGCTCACCCTGAAAAAGGATGAAGAAGTATCAGGCGGACGAAATGTCCTGCAAGTTAAGGTCAAGAACATCTGAAAGACAGTCCAAAAAATGGAATTGGGAGATACGACAGTGTTTCCGCGCACGGCTCGATTTGTTGTAAGCAGGTAGAGGACTGGGTACAAATGCCAAAAAAAGGCTGGTTTGGAAAGAGAGCCCTACCAGTATCCACAAAAGAGAGCTTCAGCTCCTAATTCTGATTGCGAAATAACGCGATCGAAATAAAGAAATTTAACGCTGACCCTTTAAAAAATGTTCAAACCAGAGAGCTTGAGATAACTTTTAGTATGGATTGCAGGTGGGCCAGTGGACACTCACACGGAGCTCCACTGGATTGAGAATTGAGTTTCGATTTATAAAACGCTTTTCGATTGAGTGTCATAAAACCAAAACCAAACTTATCACAACGGCTGATCAGAGGAAAGTAAAATACTCTTAGGAACCAATGAGAACTTCAACTAAAATCAACCAAATTGCCTAAATTGCGGGAAAACGCGGGTGACCAAGTCGTGATTTTTTTAGCTTTGCACCTGATTCGTTGAGCGAGTGGAGCGAGTTGACCAATCACAGAGAGAAGCAACGTAAAACACTCCATTGAAAATGGCTCTAATGTTCAAAATTAGAAAAAGGCATTGCTCGAACAGTCTGTCTTTGCACACGCCCGGGAGTAAACAAATTCAGCCGCGCTTATCGGCCAGTGCGTGCACTAAGAAAACGTGACGTCAACTAGTTTACCATCATCCAAGAAAGAAAATCCAATGCCAACATGTGTTTGTTCTCTGGAGGCAGCTGGAAGGTAACAGATTTCTTTCTGTGTCGTGTCTTTTCTCCCTAACAAGACAAAATGTGAATTTTTTTTGTTATCTAAGGCGCAGGTTTTGTAGCGGCCCTATGGAGTTGAACCATTACGATTCAAAGCTTTAAATCTGTTTGTTAAGTCAGTTTATCGTTTGCGTAAACAATTCAAAAATGAATGTTTTCTATGATATAAACTGTTTTTGGGTTTACGTGTACAGATTTCATTGAATTTGCTAACCACTTCGAATTGGAAACAAAAGCAGTTGACGACACAATTCAATACCATTTTGATATCTTTTCTTTGTCCAGTCATTCTAGAAGCTATCAAGTCATTAATAAGCTCCAGTACATCAGTGGTTCTGTCCCAGGAACACAGGCAGTTCAACAGTGGACCGTACTCTGAACTAAGTGAGCTGGCAGGCAAGCTGGATAGAGATGAAAGACACTTGGCGCTGGGAAAAAAGAGGGAAATAACGATAAATAAGAACTAAATACCGGGTCGTGCTGGCCTAAGGGATGGACTACCAGAGAAGTTATGGGGGGAGGGGGTGGGGTTTTCAAGACATGCATAATTTTTTTTTTTTTAATAATGGTCTAGCATTATGTGCGCTGGACTGAGAATCGAAACGTCCGAGTTCAAACCCTGGATAAAGCTGTGTGTTGTGTTCTTGGGCAGGACGCTTTCCCCTTCAAATGACTCTTCCACCTTTGAGTACATTTTTTTGTTTGTAAATATCTGTCAGAGACAATAGACGAAAGCGTTTGAGGTGGAGGTCAGGGGGATTCCTGACAAGGACTAACATTCCACACAAGAGAGGAGTAATATTTCAGTTGCTTCAAGCCAAAGAAACCGGCCGGAATAAAGCTCCGGTTGCTACGCGAGTTAAAGCCGTAGAAAGACTAACGTACATGTACCTACCTAAAGGCGGGCAGTGATGAGGACGGAAGAAATCCAGCAATTACTAAACAAGCTGCCTGAATGCGGGTTTGCTGTTAAGAAAAGCATGCATTTTGTTACATTACACTTTGCACTTGGATTTTTTTTTTCAATTTTCGTTGGTAGGCTGACAACTTACAGTTCAAACCAAAGTCAAACCTTTGGCAACGTTTTTACCGGCAAAATGAGTTTATTTAGAGATATCATACCCAAAGAAACTTCAAAGTCGTGGGTACCAAATATTTATATTGCTCACTACAAATTCCGGTCTAGATTCAGAGGGAAACGTATACATTTTTAAACAGAAGGGGAAAATAAAAATTTGTGGAGTCATTTTGTCGGGTGATGAGTGAGTAATACATACCTTAAATACTCCAAACAAAGTGGGAAGAGCGTTTGTGAACTTTTCAACCAACTTTGACCTTGTTGCGTCGTTGGCGCTCTAGAAAGTGGAATTTGAATAACGTATCATCACTCAGAAAATGTTGACACCCACCCGAACGAGTTTTCCTTTTTGCCCCCCCCCTCCCGAACGAGTTTCCCTTTTTACCCCCCCCCCTCCCGAACGAGTTTCCCTTTTTACCCCCCCCCCTTCCAGCCTCCATCACTCTAAAAGTGAATAACTGATAACTGACTTGCCCCCGAAGAGAAGAGTTTGACATTTCAACCCCCACTCCAAACAATAAAGGCTTCTCATAATGGGGTGCAGAATTGAAGTTATCCCTGTGGTTTCTCGGTCTTCGAGCCTCTTACAACTAAGTTGATTTCTCCGCTTTCCTGATCAATTCACTGAATTAAATACCTGAAAATCAGGTTTCAATGAAGAATACCTTGTCCAATTTGTCCTTGATACCTCCCCAACAGATGGCTATTGTCTCAGCCAGGCCCGCTAGTGTGTTAACATCATATGTCCCAAGTTTCTCCAAGCACTCAGAATTCTCTTTGTCCTCAGCTTACCAGAAAATGACATTTACAATGGGAAAAAAAATTAATAAAATGACCACGGTTCTACTCTCTCAACAATATCTTCAGATTCAGATTTGCATCACTTACCTTGGCTAACAGGTTCCAAGGACAGACTTTCATCATGTTCATTTTTTGCACACTTCACCAGGCAGTTACCCAGAAATGCTATGAACTTGCCTAAAAGAGAAACACTGAATGTGAAATTCCATCAAACAAACATATGCATGTTCATTAAATAGTAGTGGAGAATTTGATGTTGGACATAACATTCACGGCGAGGGTAGAGCCTAAAATTGCTGATAGCCTAATGACAGGAAAATAGAATTTATCCATTCGCCATTACTTGTTGTAAAAGTTTATATAAATTAGAAGGCCGCTTCAACCCTTTCATGAAACAATCAAATTTAAACACTAATACATCATAATGAATATATCCTCGTTAGAGCATTTAACCCGCTGTTACAATGAGTTTTGAGTTTCTCATTTTCAATAATTTTCCCAAGTTATTTACTCTTGGTCTACTTAACAACAAAAGCGCCAGTTTTAGTCAAATTCCTTGGACCGGAACATCTGCTTCAAAGGTGTCTTCAAAAGAACTTTGGCTTAAAATACCATAGCAGATACTAACCTGTTGCCGATATGGTTGTGTGTAGGTGAACATATTGATAAAATTTCCTGGCTGCAAGAGGATTGGATTGCCACAAAGCTGAACACCGAGTGGCCTACAGGTAAAGATATAAATAAATGCATAAAGCTTTAGCCGTATTTGTAAAGGGGGTAGGGTGAGGCGAGGTGAGGGAGGGGGGGGGGACCTACAGACCAGATCGCACAATGATAAAAAACAAGCAAATGACACAGAAAAACATGTTTAGTGACTTTCAGAAATAAGGCTTCTGTTTGAAGTAACTGGCATAAAGAAGGTGTACAATGTTTAGGATTTTAATTAATTTTGAGGCATATACAATATCTAGCTACCCAACACCATGCTTTTAGAATTCATTTGTCACCACCAGAAATTTAATAAAACAGCATAGGGCTAACATATAACACCCACAAAACTAAACAAACCATTACAGAAGCAGTAGAACAATGCAGATTGGAAGATTGTTACGATTGTTAAGTTTGTGTAAAGAAAGTTTTCGTGCTTTGCGAATAGCTCTTACCGCTGTGCAATGTGGTTTGGTGTTAGGGTGATTCCCTGGAAAAAAGGCGTGCCATAGCTATACACGTCTTCTATTACAACAAACGGGTAAAATACAAGAGAATTACCCTACCTGTCCCAATGCAACAAAAATGAGCGTTTATTTGACAGATCGCACTTAATATCAGTTTAACGGTGTAATAACCCACTTGGGATGTTGGGAAATACGAGAAAAGTTTATAAATCACTCGTCTCCGGCTCGTGGCTTTCCAACCTTTCTAGTGTTCTCCCAACATCCGCGCAGTTTATTACGCCGGTAAACCAACAGGAAGTGTGGTTTATTGCTAATAAGCATACTCAAGAGAAAACAAGAATTTCCCTCTGTACCTCATTTAACTCACCTGTACATCAACACTCTTGTTAGTAGGATGAAATGAATTGACAAGCAGTTTGACAAGTCTCCTTATCACTGCCGCAGACTGTTCCACCTCCAACTGAGCGAGCAACTGTTCTAGTGGCACTATATTCCAGAACTGAAAAGAAACAAAAAGAAAGAATCTCTTAGTAGCTACATTGTCCGACAGAGTCATAGCAGATCTGGCAGCCTAAACATCTGCACTATGGAAATAAATATTTTTTCTTATCCGGAGGGTGCAATTCATCAACGAGTATGAAGGTGGCCACACGATGACGGGTCGTGCCTGTCGCATCGAATGGCGACGACTTGCGCTTCAGACAATACGCTTTCAGAATGGGAAGACGTGTTCATCTATGTTTGTTGTGTTTACTCTTGGTGTTCTTCAGCATGTGATGTTTTTGTTAGTGATCCCAGAACGTCAAGTATATTGCTTCATGTAACGATAAATGCATGTATTTATTTCTTCCGCGTGTGACGCTTATGCTGGGTTTCCTGAGCCATAAAATTGAAGTGAAAGAAGGCTTGTTAGCTTCGCTGCATTTATAAACTAAACACACTTTTTGTTTACAAGCTACATCCAGAGTCTTAATTCTGTCTTGGCGTCACCACCTAACTTCTGACAGGCGGTCTGACTCCAAAATACACAACCAGACTCAGTTTGCGTGCATTTTAAAAGAGTATTACATGTATGTGCATACTTAAAAGCAGACCTGCCAACATTCACACACTGCTTCAACTAACCTTTATTGCCTTGAGGCCTTTGACTAACAGCAAAACATCAAGAAAAACCACCCGCACTCTCTCCGTCTGATCATGCACCAGGTCTTGCAAATTGCTCAGCAACGGCTTCAATAGAGGGTGACTGAGACGATTGTCCAGCAAGAATTTTAAGCCCTAAGAAAATTGGACGTGGATTCTTATGTATCACAAAACGACAAATAGTGATACATATGTGAAGACTTTAGAAAAACTACAGATATTCTCGAAAGTAGTTCCAGCTTACGACACCCCTTTGAAGTAGTTAGCCACTCAGAAATTACTTTTAAACCTTGGTAAACTAGTTCATGAACAGGAATTGCTGCGAAAGCGTCTATTAAACGCGTACAACTTAGAGTGAATTTTTCAACAAAGAGTTTGCATTTGCCCATTTTCTAAATCGGTTAAGCACTTTCGAAATGTAAAACACCCAAAACCAAATTTCATTTCTAATTTGATTACATTTTTTGGCTTTTCTTAAACGTAAACCCCCTAATGAACCTGCCTGCGACCTGAGTTATAGCCTTTCAACAAGCTCTTATCGGCGCTACGACGCGAGCAGCGAAGCCCACGCGTTTTGAGCCAGACCTCTCACACTATTGATGCACTCTCTGGCTCCAATCGTGTGGGTTTCGCAGGTCGTGCTGTAACATTGAAGAGAGCCTAGAACATATTCACAGCCCGATGCACTTTTCAATTATTTTTCCAACTTGTCTGTAGACATAAATGTGAACGTCAATGTCTTTGTCTCTTACCTGAAAAACTGCTACCCTTACAGCACTAGAGGACGTGTCAAAAGCCAATTCTGTTACCTGCCAGCAAACGAATGATGACTGTGTATCACAATATTCAAATACTTTAACACTCTATATGTCCTGTGGTGGTCTAAGTGAGAACCGATAATTAACAATAATCCATACACCGTGTTTAATGTATTCTCTCAAACACCGGCCCCGATTACAAGCCAACATGATACACGTATTTTGATTGCTTCTTACTTATGATCTAATGGAAGACAGACACATAGATGACTTCCCCATAAACAACTTTTTTCTTTCATATAAAACAGAGAGATTCCATGTTGCCGCGGGTCTGAACAGTAATAGATCGCAGAATACGTAAACATGTGCCAAGTAAATCAGTGACACGTTCGGCTGCGCCTCGTGCGCCACTTCTTTGTTCTTACCACATTTTAACATCATCTGTGTTCTATTACAGAACAGAATCACGGTAACATGGTTTCTATTTGTTAAAATAGATCAGAAGGATTTTTAACTGAGGCCCTAAGTTTCATTGGGGTTTCAGCGTTTAATTTTTCCATGACACTAACAAGCAGCAAGATCCTACCAGTTTTGTTAGAAACATCTTGATGATATGAGCCGGAATAAGCTCCCAGAATACCCCGGTGATGCGACAGACACCATGAATGGCGGTGGCTCTCACTGTAGGATGTGCATCTCCAAGCAAGTCCTGTTCAGAAGAAAGATTTTTTGTAATCATAATTGCACTCAGCTTGCAACCTATTGTATTGCTAAACGAAGAGATGGGTGCTTCACACGTTGTTCCACTAAAAATTGGTCCACATACACTGTACCTTCAGAATATCAAACTGCTTCTGTAGAAGTTCATCAATCTCTTCATTCCCAGCATCTGGATTTTGCAACGGAAATATATCTGTCAACAGAGCTGCTGCATTGGCTCTGACCATAGGATTTGCCACCTGAATGGAGAAAAATGGAATATCCTAAAACAAAATTGTTTTGGTCTTTACGAAGAAGTAAGTATGAATTTCGTTGACAGCAGAGGTTTGGAAGCCAAACACCGTAGAGCTTTACAAGTTAATGCAAAATGAGCCTGATTGAGTACTTATCTGAAATGAATGGAAGTCCTTTTTACTGCAGGGAAAGCTACAGGAATAGGTAGTTTTCTTACAAAAAAAATTTTTTTCATGATACTATGTAAGTATTCAAGGGTCATCTTTGCATTAATTACAGAGCTCGATTAAATGTTTAAAAACTGTTGTTATAATGGTGTATATACATACTTTAAATGCCCTCCATATAATTGGCTGGTACAACCTTAGAAGAGCTTCATCAACTCCTCTTTGCTTCTTTTGCTGATGAATGTATTCTAAAACCTAAACACAAACAACAAGAGAGAGTAAACTTAGGTAAATCATCTGACTCCAATATGTCACATAATTATTGAAAAAGACACAAAGTATACTTCTAATAGAAAATTCTATACATCAAGTTGATTTTGGGTTGTTGTCTTTTTTCTCTACACAATGACAGTAATTAAAAATCCAGTCTAAAGATGATTTGAAGTATGTGGTTGCCACTGTGAATAATATGACTTGTGTGTAATATGTAGTACACTTATTCATCTGAATTATCTTATTTGTAAAACAGCATCAGGTTACCTTTCGTAGTCTTGATGCCATTGACTTAGTACCAGTGCGCTGTGCATGAACAGCAGCAAACATCAGGTCTTGAATACAGTTTTCTTCTAATACCTGACAATAATACGAAAGAATGCACTTAATTTTAAAATCACTGCTACTGCATCTTGTTTTTTCCATCCATGATATGAAATGGTGGGCTTCATGTAGGCCAATAGAGTATTCAGACAGATTCCCAGCTTGTTTTGCACCACTGCTTCATGGCTGACTTCTGAGAGGAGTTGTATGTTATGTAAAACCAAATGCAGTCAAAGCCAAAGAGGAGAACATTATACTAAGGAAAATAAAAGGTTTGACTTGAAAGAAACAATTAATCAAGTAGCAGGATCATGCAGCAAATGTATTCCTGCAAATAAATGTTGTCAGAGGTACATGTACAGTGTAAGCACTGTCTTTTTCTCTCTCTTTGCAACCTTACTGCATAACAAAACCATCACCAGGGCCAAGGAAAGAGCTATTTGTTAATCAGGCAGGCATCAGAAAGCAAAATTACAACAATAATTACATTTGTTAAAGTTGTCAAAATTTTAGCTACATGTACAGTTGTATGCTTTAAGTTGAGTTCACTGTGAACACCAACAACAATCCTTTTCAGAATAAACTTCAGCCACCTAATCATTGTGACACAATACAATCCAAAACAATTATCATTGTATATTGTAATAAGTTACACATTTCAATTAAAACATAAAGTTAATGAATTGTGCACCTTTAAGTAAGCTCCAGAAGCAACTCTCCAGGCACGAAAATAAACTTCACCATACAAACTCAGGACATTCCTGGGAAAGGATATAACACACATTGTAAGCATAAGGAATTACATGATCACATTCTATTGAGTGATACAAACTGACTGTTCACAATCATTTTAAAACATTACCCTCAAAATGAGACAATTGTCTTATGAGTTGACCTTAAATACACCCTAGCATTAGCATTCATATTCTCTACACTGTTCTCTTGACATTTTCCATGGAAAATGACAAGGAGAATTTGTTTTACAATCAGGAGCTTCATAAATTGGTTTACAATCATTTCATTTATTCTCCTGACCTTTACAAAAAGTATATTTGATTTAAGGGTGATACTGTAAGGAGATTTTAGAGAAGCCAGTTACTCTTAAGGGTCAAGGGATAACAGAATAAGGAATATCAAATGTTATCCTAGCTCATGATGGTATACATATCAAAAATTGTAGAAAAAGAAAAAAAAAACCTTGGGACGAGGAATGTTATAAAATTCAATATCGGCAAATTCTCTCACACTGAGTTTTCCTAATTCTTAAGACATGTGGCAATAAAGGTGTTGAAAGTTAATGTTCTGTTCATTAGTAACAGAGACTGTGCTAACAATTCCTTTCATCATTAACCTGAGACAAAAGGAAAAACAAAAAAATCACCCAACCTATATAATACTTTTAAATAAATTATCACAATAATAGGTTTGTATGAGGAATTTCACTTACATAGTACAGTAGGGAATCTGGTTTTTTATCGTTTTATGGAACTCCTTGGCCAGTCCAGGATTCAATCCAAATGAATAGCTTAAGAAACGACGTCCCTTTAGAGAGATGAGCAAAAAGCCTGGTTTGTTCAATGGATTCCTATAATTCTAAGAGTTAGTGGCACATTTTTTAAAAAAACACAAGCACAGCTGGTAGTTCAAATAAAAGCTGCAACCCAGAAGTTGCATCATAAGAGAAGTTTTTCTCCTTTTTTATTCACTCAATTGAAGTATTTATTTCAACATTTTTGGGGCTATGTTAAATAACTCTAATTTTTTTTTTGTTTACCTAAGATATCATGGGCTGTCAAGATTAGTTCATATACATGAGTAAGATTAAGAAAGCGGCAGTAGGGAATCCAAGAACAGGTTGAAAGGAATGTGCTTCATTCGAAAAGTGTGTTTTCTGCCTCTATGCAAGGACTTGAAAATATCGCGTCTTGAGCGGGATAACACCTTACAGAATTGTGAGATCAACATTGTACGTATTCTAGAAAGCTTTTTTGTCGCTTCTGTTTTTGTTATAACCAATATAGGCCATCCATGTATTTTTTACTTTCAGTTGACTAGCTAGAGCATGTGCAAGAGAAAACTTGCTGAATAAACTAGTTAAAAAAATTGGTAGACCCCGATGACTTTATTTTCCTGGTGAATCTTCAAAACCAGTAGTACCCGAACCCGTGGTGTGAAACACTATGGATAAATTGCTACCCAGGAGATATTTGTTTACCCTTTATACCCTAACATCAGTATACTTTAGATATATGAAAATTTCACATATTTGCACTGCGGTGGAGAGATGAAATTAGGAGATCCTCGCGGCTAAGAACACTACTGAAATGAGTAGTTGTAAATAGTTGCACCGGTATCGCAGAGGTCATGGGTTCAAATCCCGTACAGGCCTGAATTTTTTTCAGGTCCTATTTACAACTACTCGTTTCAGTAATGTTCTTAGCTGCGAGGATCTCCTAATTTCATCAGTACACTTATTCTCCATACTGTTCTCTAAATATTTCCTGAGGTTCTGATACGAGAATTTGTTAAACAATCAAGAGCTTCTTGAATTGGTGATCATTTCCTTTATTCTTGTGACCTTACTGTTTGATTTAGGGGTGATATTGTAAGGAGAAATTAGAAGCTGGTCACTCTTTGGGGTCAAAGGGTTAAGGAAAGGCACCTCACTATCTACCAGATAGAGATTTATGTAGTGAAAAGCATTATCCACCCTCCCAACAACTGAGGCCAGAAATTTGCTTGGTTAGATTATACAGATGCATTAGTATCCAATAGTCTAGTTCAATACTAATGTAAATACATCTCTATAGTACTGTTTCTATCAATTCCACCAACCTCCTCCAACTTGAGGTACGTGGGGTGTATCATACATTGATGTAGTAGTTGCTTTAATGATTCAGAAGAGTCATCATCAAAGTCCATCAGAAGAAGACACTGGCGTAAACCCCACACACGTTTAACATCAGAAACCTACAAGCAGTCATTACAATTGTAAATTATGTGTTACCAGTGATCATTACACTAAATTTCCAATACAGAGAGTTATAGGTAAATGCCACCATAGGGAAGGATTACAAATCAAAATGTATTGGACCAGAGATACTAAAGGAGATCAAATCCTTCCCAAGAGAGCTTGTCAAGCAGCACTTCTTTTCAAAAATTGCACCATTACACCCTTGCATGTAGATTGCTTAAATTTATTATAAAACATTAAAATTACTGTTTCAAATTTAGTTCTGCATCCACAACTTTAAATAGTTTCTAATATTCATTTTTATGCATTATGTATAATTAGTACATGGAATAATTTGCCAAGAGAAGTTGCAGAGGCTGACAATTTGAACATTTTAAGAGTAGACTCAGATATTATCGTATGAATGTTTTGCGCAAACATTTAGGTTACTTGAGGGTGTGACATTTGTATATCACAAAACAGACATATATATAATTAATTTTATTTTATGTTTGAATTATTTTCAGGAGGAAATAAACTAGAAAGGTATAACTTATTTCATATCCTTTTCCCTTTTCATTTGAATTGTGAATAAACAATTTTTCTTCATATTGTTGTTATTGCTTACCAATCCTCGGCCAAGGCTCCTTATTATCAGGTATGGGAAAGTTTGAGCGATCAATTCCTCCTTTCCTTCCAGTTCATTGAGAAACCTATGATGGATTTACAAAAAAATGTTTCATTGATCCCATGTCATACATAAAATATTCAGAGATTTATGAAAATAACAACATTAAGACAAAGATCAGTTTTAAATCATTCTGTGAATTGTACAATCCATGTTAAGTTGCATAACTGACTCACCAAAGTTCACACAGCTGGGCAATATCATTCTGCAAGGATTCAGATCCTTCAGGCAGGGACATTAACAGACCTAATGAGAATACATGTGAAAAACAAAACTTTAGGCCTATACACTGAACTTTTTTAATCTTTAAGATCAAATTTTGCTCTATTCATACTGTTTACATGAAGTTTATTTTTATCAACCAAGTTGATAATGTAAATTGGCCACCATAAAGAGTTTCTAAAGCTGATGTTTCAAGTGCTAGCTCCTTGTCTTTGGCTCTGACAAAGGGCTAACACTCAAAACATCAGCTTTAGAGAAGATGGTGAATAGAATAATTATGTAACAAACCATGAAGAATGGCAGCTGTTTCCAAAAAAGCTGAAGGGACATGTGTGGGCTTCTCTGGCATCACAACAAGAGCACAGAGGCCCACTGTTGTGACCCCTTCCAGGTAGGACAGAAGAACAGGCCACTCCTTAGAGGAAAATTATGTAAACGCATTAATTGTCAAATCTCATGTTCTAACAGAACTTTACTCAGAAATCCTAGGTGCAGTAACAGTGCCCCAGTGATGTATTGCGGTGAACTGCAGATACCTAAAGTTTGAGTTAAGGCCCAGTCATTCAGAAAGCAGATAACCCTATGAAATGGATAAATTGCAATGTAGCAGATACACAGTAAGTGTTGATGAAATGTACTGTGCTATCCAGCAGAGAAAGGTTTATCTAGTTATTAATATTAAAATTACCAGAGTCTCTATCCATCTTAGAGTATAAATGAGCCTGAATGAATTGATAGGTAAACCTGAAAAAATGCTGGAGATGTCCAATGTCTGCCTATCATCCTGCTTTATGCTATTTATGTTATTCAAACTTCTGTAAACGTATTGTTACTACCTGAAATAAAGACCGTGGTCTCTCATTGATTTCTTGCACTTTTCTTAACATTATTTTCGAATTTAATAGAAATGATTACTGGAGTTACCGAAGGTCCTTCTTCTTCAGAGTCATCCTTTTCCCGAGAGCCAACAGGATTTGTCAACAAAAGTCTGCGTGTCATGTCACGGAGACCGGACCACAATCTTTCGTGATCTTTTTTTGGCAAAGTCTGCAAAGCCTCTTCAATGTTAAATGAATCATTCTTTGAGTTCTGTTGCATTTATTGAAGAAAAAAAATGTATTGATAAATAAACGCAAAATAGTGGTTACATCTAATAATTGTACCACAAAAGCAAACATGGCCCTCATTCCTGTTATTTATCCCGTGGATGACATAATAAAATGTACGCTAGACTACACCATGCATGCTCGATACCTTAATGACAACTGAATGCAGGTATATACTTGCCACCTACAAATATGCGGCGCGTGAGTACAAGTGAAATCAATGATTGGTTCGAATCTTTGATCTTGATGCTTGCTACATACACTCAATTTCCAAAATTTTAGACTAAATACTAAAATAAACGAAAGATAAACTTTTGGTGACACTTTCATGTACGAAGGAAAAGAACAAAGAAAATATCGCGACAAGTTTGCGATCGCTCTGCAAAATAAAAACAAGTAAGTTACTAAAGTAGGTCACTTACGTGCTGTTCTATAAAACGAAGGAAAGCTTGCGGAGAATCGTTTCCAACAGAGTTCAAAAACTGTTCTCTATGATTCATCATACAACGAACGCTATCTGAGAACAAAACAACCTACTGTTGGAAAAACAACTTCTAGCTAATAATAATGTGGTAGAATTTTCAGTAATCGCGCGCTTTTTTCTATATTTCCCGATGTAAGAACACGTGACACTGAAGTCTTGATCCAGTCTTCCGCGAACGAGACGCCAAACGAGTCCGAATATTATTCTTTTTTGTTTAAGAAATTGATAGATAAGACCAATAAATTTCAGGAAATGTTAAGAAAAGATGTCCTCTTAGGATTAAACTTTTTTTCCAAGATGAAAATGAATTCTTCAGAACCATGTACGTTTGTATATAGGGGACACTTTGTTCCGCATAAATGCAAAATATGCACCTCTGTTTCGCTTGAAACAATAAACCAACATGGCGGCACGGAAAAAGGATGGCGCTCCTGATTGGAAATACTACGAATCTCTCGATACTATTGCTCTCTTTGAACCGGTCAAGCAGTATCTGCTGAAAAACTGTAAAAAGGTTAGAAGTCATTTTATATGTTCTAGGTTCAAACTGAAAATACATCGTGCTATAATGTATTACAATCGTTGTCAAATAAATTAGATTCGTGATGAACACATGGCTCAATTAAATAATAGTTTGAGTCGATAGTGCTCACACTGGATTTCCCGTAATCGTGTTATCTTTTCCAGTATGTGCAAGTGGAACCACCTACGAATAAAGCTCTCGCTACACTTACAGCACAGCTGCTACAATTTCAAGAAGTACGTATGTTTATTACGACAGGTTACAAAAGTTCACTGTACATCTTTAACATTCTACATTGGATAACATGAAAATCCATCTAATTCTAGAAGCTCTGGAGTATTGATGTTCCGTTTTTTTCTTTTGGTTAAAAGAGTTAAGTTACCAAAAATATATTTAGGTTGCGAAATCAATCAGTTCAAATGCTAAATTAAACCAAGAACTTTTGTTAATACAGTAATTGCGTTAATTAAGGTGAAATGAATTTTACGTTGTATGTTTCCGATTGATCGATTTAATAAATGAACATTTTATGACTCAGAACAATCGATCATGACATGATCTTGGGTATGAAACCTTTCAATTTCTAGGACTAGAAATATAATTCTCTGAATTGTTGTTTGTTACATATTTTTGTGTTGGCTCCTTATGAGCATTTGATTTATTATCAAAACATGATCGAATCCCCAATTCGATCAGTAATTCTTGTTCTTTCTCATTATCTATGTGGTTTTCTGGGAAGAGGAAGAGATAATTCAATTTTGGTGGCACTAGTATGTGTAAATTGGATTATAATTCAAGTTATCAGAGTGGTTTTGATTAAGTGATGTTTAGCTAATACCAATAAGAAAGTAAACTCAATGACAAATCAGAAGAAAGGAAACTTAAGTGCCTGAAGTGTGCAAAAACAGAAGCCACCAAGTCATGATTGGTGTAAGTTTTGTATCTGACTGGTTGAGACATTGGCGCAAAACTTTTAGACCAATCATAGAGCAAAGTAAAGCAAAACAAATGCAATCTCAGATTACTTTTGACACTCAAAGTGAAAATTGCTCTCTTGGCTACATTGCGCAGTTCTGGTAGTTACATAAAAAGGTTATGATTCATTTTAATGGTATCTCAATCATGGTTTACTTCTTCAAGGATAACTTTGGCAAGGATGTTAGCAAGCAGGCACTTTTGACTAAACTACCAGTAAGTTTACTTTTTTTTTGTTTACTGTTCACTTTTGTTGTTTTTATACGTTGTATTTGTTGTAATTTTTACCATCATGTGATGTTTAACATAAGTTATGTTTTTATTTCTGATGTTTCAGATGAAGATGTTCATGGATTACTCTTCAGGTGGCAGTCTATGTGTTATCTTTGCAAATGTATTTAAGACCAAGATGGAGCAAGGATGGTGAGTTCTTCATTCAGGACTGAGTTTCATGTACATGTTCATTTATATGTGAAACATTAAAAAATCAAAAAGAAAAATTTAATAAAAAATACCCAGAATGTTTCTGTCTTAATCAAGCATATGACATGCACCAATACTTAAATGAGGTGGATGTTAGATTCTTTCAATAATACCATGTCTGACTCAGTCATTTTTCCAATCTTTTTCTTTGTTACATGCAGGAGGAGATTTGACTTCCAGTCTCCATCACGAATGGATAGAAATGTGGAGCTCTTCTTGAACATGGAAAAGGCATTGAGAGAGGTTAATGTACAGTCAAGTGGCATGATCATACAATTATTCTTGTGTCAAGACTCTTTCCAAAGTATTCTATTCTTTTCTGATTTTTCCATTGTTGTTGTTTTTATTAGGCTAAACTTTTGAGCGTGCCAAATGTGTTCATTACACCAGAAGTGGATCCACGACTTGCTGCCAAATTAAAGGATATTGTCAAGAGGCACAATGTAAGAATTTACAATAATTTTAATCTTTTCACTCACAGAATTGATTGTTTGCTAGATTCTTCTTACAGTTGTAATACACTGTCAAGCAGACGAGTTAAGAAAACTGAGAAGATAATTCTAATTAGTTTAAGGAAATTGCCTTTATATAGCTTCAAATTCTCACCAGTAGCCTTAACCCTCGATACCCTTTTTTTTCAGGGTGCTATAACAGAAGACAGATCAGAAGCAAGTCATGTTGTTTATGGCCCTCCTCCACCTTTTCCTGAAGGTTTTTACTTCTTTCTTGTTGTATTTCTAGACAGTTAAAGTTCTACTGATCTCAGGCCTTATAGCCTGTAACCTGAAACGTCAGCTTTAGAACTCTTTATGGTGGCCAATTTACGTTATCAACTCAGTTGATAATACTAAATTACCCTCAGCTGTTAATGTTATATGATTTCTTAACAAGTTCTTTCGGTATTTACTGTATTCCCATTATAATTTATACCCACAGAGGAGTGGCTGAGGCCTCTGCTAAGACAAGACAAACAAGTTCTAGTACATTGGTGGTATTACCCAGACAGGTTTGGAAATTTCTATGCCTTGACAATTTTTATTTGCTCTACCTTCTAATTACTATGAGTATAATTTTTTAAAATAAATGTTTACTCATTTTCTAGCTATGACACCTGGGTGCCATCAAGTGACATCGAAGATGAGCCTCAGCCAGAGCCCCAACACCAGGGACCCTGGCAGGTAACCGAGTAATGAACTAACATGACATGTACCCGTCTGAATTTTACTCAAATTTAACCAGCAAGAATATGTGTTGACTTTGACAAAGGACTGCTGTCTACCTGCTAAAAACCATTTTTTAAGTACACTATACGTTATTAGTGATTCACAGGGAACTCTTTCATTGGTTCTTCAGCATTCTCAATATACTTGTTTATGGAGTACTTTTTTCCACATATGTTGGACAAAGTAAAAAAAGGAAATAGTTGGGCATGTTTGATTTTCCTGTACACCATACATACAGTATACATGTACGAACTGTGCTCTTGAGCATATTCTAAGCTTGAACCATTGGCAGTAAAGATCATGAATGCCCATTAATCTATATTTGGGAATGCAAGTATTTGTGTAAACTTAGTTCAGTATAAATTAAATTTCAGGGCAAGTACTTTTTCTCCCTGACATTTTATAATTTAAGGGAGTGTTCTTCAAATATGTTCAGGCATGAAACTTTTTTTTCGTTAATTTGTAGGTGAATGCTCGTTGGTTGACAGATCTTGATGTTTTCAATGAGTGGATGAATGAGGAAGATTATGAGTTAGCTGATACAGATGGCTCTGTGAGTTTTGATCTTTTTTTGGTGTTCCTGCTAAAATACTATTTATAAGAATTGCCATGTACATATATCTGTTTGTTCTTTGGGCCACTCTTAAAACATTGCATTTAAGTAAACTGGCAAATAGTAAATTACAACTACTGAATGTTAGTTTTCTTTTTCTTTGTTTTCCTTCTGATTCTCCTTTTTTTGGAAATGTCAACTTACCAAATTTTTATGTCATATACATGTATATGCAAATGTATTAAAAATTCAAGCTCATATATACATTTACAGTACTTCCTTAGGCATTTGAAATGAGATTCAAAAAATTAAATTACGTACAGATTTTTTATTGTGCCTTTAACGGTATTTTTCATTTTTTTTCGTCTCAGGGCAACAAAAGAGAAACATCCCCAGCATTAGGTTAGTACATCAGTGCTACATGTACATGAATATGAGTTAGAGGCTGGAATACAAACAGCAGGTTATGCAAAGTGGGCTACTCATAAGATTCAGAACATTTTATATAAAATTATATCCCTCTTGGCTGAACTTTGCACATCCATAAGTTTCTTCACAAAATGCTGATCACTATTTTTACTTTGGAAGACTGAAAACTATCAGTCAAAGAGAGAGATCAAACTTCTGACTTCCACTTTTTGGGAACTGTGAAGTTAATAACAATATTTTATGATGTTGATTCGAAGTGTGTGTTTCTGAACAGGAAAAACAAGAAGAAAAAGCTTAAGAACAGGTGCCAGTTCTGATGAGGTACATGTATGTTTGAGTTCTAATCATCTAGCCATATTTTCTATGTGTCTTCCTATCACACCAGTGGCTTTTTTTGGAGGAAGTTCCTTTTGTAATGGTGCAAGAATGAGTGCAAAGTATACATGTAAAAGGAAAAGTATGCCCCACAACCCAGTCCTGTGCTTTTTAATTTGCCCACAGGAACTGGTTTTTGAACATAATTAGCAACCATTACATTTATTGTTATTCATCACATAAGGAATTCAATTGCATAATGTATCACTATGATTTTGCATGGCTCATTATTTTAAATTTTACCTCAAAACGAATTCTACATGTGGATATGACAATACAATGTAATTCAGCCTTCTTAACCTTTTGATAAGAGGAATCACAAGACCGTATCTTTTTTATTTCTGTGTGTATCCATTACAAAGCTTTTTCTTTTCATTTTGCAGCAACCAGGCAGTCCTGATGGAGGTAATTTTTAATAATTACAAACCTGTGGCCTAGATAAGGTTCTCTCTCTAAATGATAGAATGCTTTTATCCATAAACTAATGATAAATTGTTAAAAGGGTTTGATACCTGCAGATATTCATTTTTAAAATGAGCAATTAAAGAAACAAATTATTTCTTTTTACAGGTTATGTGAGGGCAGTTAATAAACCCACTTGTAAGAATAATCCATTTTTCTAAGATTACATACACCTACATGTTTTTTTACACTGCTAAACCTGACTCTTTATTTAAAGGGAAATCTAAGAAAAGAAAGAGATCCCCATCACCTGATCTAAAGAAGAAAAAGAAAATGTAAGTTGACTTTAATTTCAGAATGTTAACTTTGATGTACTAAATAAGGATAATTTCTGATACAGGTATACCAAGCTTGGGCTTAAGCTGGGCTCAGGAGCCACAGGCTACTAATTTTTGTATTTGGGTGGCTTTCCTAAATTCACTTTTATGAAAACTTTTAAGACCAGGACATATTAGATTTCTGAGAGGAAACCTGAGGGACTTCGGGTGCCTCTTGAAATAATACAGTTGAAAACATATCAGAGACTTTTCTCTTCAGATTTCATTTCTTTTGAATATGAAACAGTATTTTAAAGTGATCCAAAAATTGAATAATGCGGAAGAATATATTTTCTTGATAGAGTGGGACCAGCAAATCCGAAGAAAAAATCTGGAAAAGAGGAGGAAAATGATAGGTACTGCACAGATTGATTTCATTTGGAATGTATATGTAAATGAAGCTAACAATTTGAGCATCGTACTGTCAAGTGAGGGCCATCTAACGGTTTTCTTCGTTTATTTTAGTGACGATGCTACTAAAGATCTTCCTGATCCATCACCCATTCCCAATGTAAGTGGTTATCTACACTGTCTCACCTGTGTTTCAAGTTAAAGTAAGTTCACAAAACTCGAAACTCGACTCGAGCGTCTAGATGCTTGACTCGAGCGTCTCGATACTCGACTCGAACGTCTCGATACTCCACTCGAATGTCTCAAAACTCAAATCGAGCGTCTCGAAACTCAATTCGAGCGTCTCGATACTCGACTCGATCCTTGATCCTCGATCCTCGAAGTTTTCGAGGATCGAGAATAGAGAATCGAGTTTTAAGAGACTGTCAGCTCACTTTTGAGCGGTACTGACGTTTTTTTCCTGTTTATAGGTTGAAGAAGTCTCTGCTTCGAGTACCTCAGGTAAGAACACAAACAACGTAACAAGGTTACGTATCATACAGATTGTCATGTAACCAGGATTATAATGTTGACATGAGGGAGGAAAACAGTTCGTCAGCTAAACAAATAAAATATATGAAAACGCAGATTTAAAAACATTTAAATGTAGTTAATGTTCACTTACACTGAACATCTGTGCTTTCATAGGCTCCAAGGGAAAAGAAGCTGATCTACAACCTTTGAAAGGAAATTCATTGACGGACATTTCAGATTCAGGTTAGACACTAGTACCAATAAAGATCTCGTCGTTCTCCATCCCTCATGTACTGTGTACCTTCACCCAACCCCCCCCCCCCCCCTTATATACATGAACCCATCCTAAGGCAATTATCTGTTTCCAGTGTATTTACGCGGTAGACCGCGCTTTTCACGTTTTTTCGTGTTCTCTCAACACCCCGAGTATGTTATTACGCGATAAAACGCTAGAAAAATGCGTTTTATTTGCCCTTGTAAAATTTGTCATTTCTTTTGGTAGACTTGTCAGCAAAATAAACAGTTGCTTAGTATATTTGGGTTAATTCATACATGATATCAATAATGATTCCAGTCACTTAATCTTGAATTTTAGACTAAAGAAGCTTTCGATCTTAGAACTTAAAAAGGGGCTTATGACAAAGACTTTTCCCGCCCTTCTGTATTGACGTTCCCAGCGCTTACTCACTTTTGCAGCTATCTTTTACTGCTGTAAAATTGAAAAGAAATTTTTACCCTTCGTCTTCATGACCAGGAAAGCCAGAGGGTGCCGATGTGGAAGAAATGGAGACCGAAAGTCAAGCGGATACACAAGTATGATGGTTACTTCTTTCAGCTTTTCTTTCTATCAGGTTTTGCCTAGTACATGTATTTGGGTCTCTAAAGAAAGGGCTTTGCTGTAGTAATTACTTAAAATCCTCAAGTTCGTCATGTGCAACCCTTGTCCATCGTCTTCATCCACTGTCATCTCATTTCCTTTTTGGTTGATGCTTGCCCCTCACGGGTTTGGGTAGCTCACGAGAAAAGCGCCTTTCTTTTTTCGAGTGACGAGTGCGAGGCAACTGCGAGGAAGCATGAGGAAAGCGTGCGTGATTTCTTTCCTCGTCTTGCCGCCATACCGCCCTCTACGCTCCATCTTAAAAACATCAAAGAAAGGACGCTTTCTACGCAGGTAACCCTGGCAAAGGAACATGTTATATTCTATTGTAAAGCTGCTCAAAGTCTCTTGATATCATGTGGGAAGTTTGATAGTGGCATTTGAAATGCCCCTATATATTAATTTACCTTTGAACTGTTAAGGATCAACCCGAAGACAGTACAGAGCAGTCTGCGCCTGCCTCACCTTCATCCAGCCAGACGAAAGATGGAATCTTCAAAGAACCGCTTGTCCTGCAAGACACAGAAGCTCACGATGAGAACCTTACAGAGCAGACGCATCACATCATCATACCCAGTTACGCCTCTTGGTTTGACTACAACAGGTATGAAAATGAATTAACCTGTTTTTTTACTCTTTTCCTGAACTCATATTTTTATGCTGAACTGTTATTTGTGATCAAGGCAGCTTAGTCTACGTGAGTTGACAATTGTTGAACGATGCCGAGCAATTTATCGAGACGAACCGAGTGAAATAAAGTCGGGTCAGGGTTTTTTTACATGTATGAAGAGACAGTTGTGGTGCGTTGAAGCAGTACAGATACATTCGTCGAGACCTACTAGAATACCGCCACTGCATCTACGTTCTACTAAGGTACAACTGCGTGTACTTAGGAGTGACGAGTGCTTCTACAAATGCATGGGTGAAAATTATAGAACAAGTGAATCGATGGCTGGAACCCAGTCACCGTGTGGTGCTTGAAACGTACTTTTTTCAAATAAAAGCGATTATTTTTTTGTTATGTACTTCTTTTTCTGTACAGTGTCCACGCCATTGAGAGAAGAGCTTTGCCGGAGTTTTTTAACGGAAAGAACAAATCCAAGTCTCCTGAAGTGTGAGTAACTGAGCGGGGAGGATTCGTCAACGTTTCGATTAAAGTGTGCATGTAAACGTAATATAAGAAAGATTCTCAGTCGCCCCATTCATTTTTCATTGCTTTGTTTCAATTTTTGTATTTCGTAGTTTCAAAAATCTATCGCTATCCAAGTTTATGGGCAAGGGCAGAATTTCCTTCCCAGTTTTTTTGCGTTTTCTGCGTTTTACCTCACTTGACAGACTAACCTAAAGAAGGGAGACCAGTCTGGGCCAGTTCTTTTGCGTGTTTTGAATTTTTTCAACAGAGCCACATCAAGGCTTCTGCATCTGAAAAATTTACTTCAACTCAACATTCTTAAATTTAAATTGTGAAATTGACAAAACAAAAGACAAAAGTTTTGTTCGTCGTAAAAAATCACAGCTGTGCTTTACTTTAATTCCGTTATTCGCACTTTACAAAAAGGGTCTTTGTACACGAGATTTACGATGGGCCCGCCTCTGAAATTACCATGTTTCAGTTTTGAGGATTTATTTATTCTTGAATGTAGCATTTCGTAAGAAAGAACTTAGTTTATTAATTCTGAAAAGTTTTTGTTTTATGCTTACGAAAATTTTGAAAACATGCGTAGATACTTTCGAACTGCATGTGGTGACAAGTTAATGTTAGATAGCGAACAGTTTGAACCCGAGAGTTGCAACTGATTCGGTGGTGTTGTTGCTTGGGTAAGGTTAATCTTGAAATGGTTGTTGTTAATGAAAGGGCGTGAAATTTGACAAACTTTTAGGGATAACTCTCCAGAGTGGAATGAAGAGTTTATATGATTCTCGTATCAATGTTCTCCTTGTAAGTCTGTCGTTTCCTTCTTTAAAGGTATCTGGCTTGCCGAAACTTTATGCTCGATGCTTATCGACTGAATCCAACGGAATATCTGACTGCTACAGCTTGCCGGCGGAATCTATGCGGTGATGTGTGTGCGATTGTGAGGTAAGTAAGAACTGATATCTTTGTTCGTCAGGACCATCCAGTCTCTCTTGAATCATGTTGACTGAAATGAAATACGTTAGAGGTTCTCAGAAGCGCATCCATTGAGTGCTTCTCTCGTTCAATACCTCCATTTCAAGTTGAAATTTGGAGTGTTTGATTTGTAGTGGGAACCCGGAGAAATATCCTCAGAACAATGAATGAGAACCAGTTACAGAGTCAACCCATATGTGACTCTAGGGCCTAGAATTGAACCTGGATCACAAAGATGAGAGGTGACCCCCTCTCAATATTGTTCCATCCCGGCCAGCTCCACTTGCGCCAGCCATACCCCCTTCCCACGTGTGACCTACCGACTCACCGTTTAATATGCATTGTTACTGTTCGTGAAGCCTGTGCTTCCTATTACACGGATTAGGGTTGACACGTGCTTTCCTCTTATTCCAGGATCCATGCCTTCTTGGAGCAGTGGGGTCTGATCAATTATCAAGTAGACGCAGATGGCCGTCCGGCGCCTATGGGGCCACCCTCTACATCTCACTTCCATGTGTTAGCAGATACTCCTGCGGGTTTACAGCCTTTGCAACCTGCGAAAGCACAGGTAGCAACAAAAAATCATCCTGTTCTACCAACGAACGAAATTCTCTCTATGAATGATCGGATCTGACCGGCGTGCTCTCACTGTTGATACTGAAATGCCCATTTAATGAACCGGTTTTCTCTGTGTACGCCTTCCCTTTTTCCTCGATCGAGAAACACGTTTTCGAAATGAAGAAGAAACCAAATCAGGGTAGATTTCATCGGATTATACGTATACAATATTTAATCTGATTTAAAACACTATCCAACGCCTTTTTGGGCGATACTAAGGGGAATGTAATCTTACGGAGACCAGTTAGCTTTTAAAGGTTACCCTGGGATTATGACCTATGTGAGCATTTCTGTTTCCTACCTTGATATTCTCCTAACTGTACCCTATCTGCTCGATTTTCCCCAGATTCCTGCCTCCCAACAAATCATCCAATTCAAAGATGACCTGGGAGGAAAAGAGACTTATAAGAGCGGTGTGACAGGAGCAAACTTTGGGTAAGATGCCGAAGATTAACTAATTTGTTATGGCTTGGCTTACAGCAGAGACATAGCAATCATATCCATGGTTAGCCTGCGAAGAAATCGTTTCCACTCACGTGAAGATATGGCACGAGGAGAGGCTAAACAAAAACAAACAAACAAACAAACCTCCCCACTCCCCGTAATTTTCTCCTTATTATGCGTTTGGGCGGCTACCTCTTATTTCAAAAGACTGCCACACAGGCTAAATCATGGTCATAAATTGAATCATAATTATTCGATCAAGATCTGTCGTAACGGGCATCATGCACTTTGTTGACTTGCTTTATGTTTTTCCTTCGTCTTTCAGCCTTCGTTCAGACCAGTACCTATCTAAAAAGAGTCAAAAGGTAAAATGGAAGAGTTTGCTTTTATGACAAAGAGATCAATTTGTCTAATCCTCATTTAGGAAATGTTGATTTTACTGTGTCCTGCTATAGAGCTACAATTGCTATCTTTTTCACCGTTTTGTCTAACGTGGCCTGACTTCCTCACTGGGCATATAAAAACGAGGGTGGAGGGGTGGGGGAAAGGTTAAGACCCAGTGTTCTCGCGTAGAGGTCAGGTTTTGCCTAGAATGTATTTCTGTCAAAGTGTAAGACACTATGACTGCTTCTGTAAGTTTGCTTACTCAGTCATTGTGTCTATAGCATTACAATTTGTCTTTTTTTGTGATTATCATGCAGGCTGCAACAGCCACAAAGGAGTGGACGGAACAAGAGACACTCCTCCTTTTAGAGGTACTTTCACATGTCCATGAAATGTTAGCTTGTTAACTCCTTCCCACCGATATAGAACATCACAGGTTTCGGGAGCCTTTTTTTTTTTGTCTTTGTGGTATTGTGAATCCTCTCGAAGACTTTAGCGGTTGAAATATTTCAGAAATGTGTTATATGTCGTGATTTATTATTTGTACAAACTGTACATGAAGATGTTCTCGTGCTTCAATCCTCTCAACGATCCGAAAAATTTACTGTTACCCTGCAGATTTATTCAGGACTCGGCGCAGGTACTGTTATGTCGCTTGGGTATCAATCAGTCCAGTCGAACGGGCTACGGAGCTTGTACATTCGCTAACCCAGGGCGTGAAATTAACTTTTTTTTCTGATAGCCACTTGGCTCCTAAATTCTTCAAAGTGGTAGCCAATTCAAAAAAAGTTGGTCGCCATTTTCAAAGACAAACAAAATCTTTCTTTACGCTGTCAGCGTTCTAGATAGACCCTCCAAAATTAAGTTAGGGAAAAGATCTTTAACGTGCTACAAAGTGGACACTAGGATGGATGATATACAACGTTCAGGCTCATCTAAATCCAAGATGGCGTCTAGTTATCGATCGAGATGCATGTGCTACGTTTTGGAAACAAACTTAACGAGGAAATTTGCCGCGGATTTATCTTTGCAAATCTTTTTAATTCGCTATATCTCTTGGTGAGGTTATGATGAAACGTTCTAGTGGCCAATTTGGCGACTAACTTTCAGGATTTGGTCGCCAAAGTGAAAAATTTCGGCGCATTGGCGCCTGTATTAGGCGCAATTTCACGCCCTGTAACCCTAGAAACTGTACCAGAGTCAGTTTCAAAGAAAAGTACATATTAAGATTTATTTTGATGATGTATCCTTTTCAGGGCCTGGAAATGTTCAAAGACGACTGGAACAAGGTGGCTGAACATGTCGGAACACGAACTCAAGATGAATGTATCTTGCACTTCCTTAGGCTTCCGATAGAAGACCCGTACCTTGAGGATGTACAGTTGGGTAAGAGTCTAGATGCAAACAGTTATGATAATTAATGGCTCTGTGATTGGTGCAGAAAACTCGCGTTACTTTCTCAACTAATCACATTCAAAACTAGAACCAAGCGCGACTCGGTCAATCGCGTTTTCCTGCGCATCAAGCAGTTTGCCCGGTTTTAGTCTGACTTCTCATGGACTCCTTGCGATACTGGTTTTTCTTTCCTCTGATTGATTGGTGATTGGCTGTTGCGATAACTTTGGGTTTGGTTTTTTATGACATGCAGTCGAAATGCGCTCTAATATTTACCATCTGAACCTGACACTTTGACACTGCTACTGGAAAACATTTACTGGTTGAGATTGCGTGGAATTGCGAGAAGGATGTTGCATTATAAATTAGATATTGGTTACTTAATTGGAAGTGTTTATAATATCCCTCGCCTTTTGGTTTTGTTCAAAACTTTCTGTGTTATGTTGGTGCTTTCGACTGCTTCCCTAAAGTTCGTTGAACCACGGAGATGCTCAAGCATCACTTTTATGTTAGGTGTAATAGTACAAATGTTGACGATGGGGGTGTAAACTCAGTTTAATTCACGCCTATTCATTGTGGTTCTCTTTTTTTTAGGTCCCCTATCACACCAGCCCACGCCTTTCAGTCAGCAGGGTAACCCTATCATGTCTACTGTAGCTTTTCTTGCTTCTGTTGTGGATCCTCGGGTCGCCAGCGCTGCTGCTAAAGCTGCTCTAGGTGGGTAGCTGTTCAATTTAGTCTGTTATTTTGGCCAAATTAACAGTCCTGGTATGAGATAAGTATTTGACTTTTCTTTGACGTTATTTTTGTAAGTGATTGTCACGCAAGGGTGGATATCATTGCTTGCCATTGCAAAACCTTCCGTGACGAAAGTCGAACATTAAATTTGAAACACAACTCTTTTTGTCAATAGAGAAGTTCTCTGAGATGAAGGACGAGATACCGCAGTCAGTTATTGATAGCCATGTTAAGAATGCTGCAAATGCACGAGCGGAGAAAGTGAAGCAAGAAAACTCAGACGAAAGCAAAGGTAGCATGGACTGTTTTCAATCTCCTTGCTGTGTGGTTAGGTTTTTGAGCTTACACGTCGAAAATTTTACCTTTCTCTTACACATCACACTGCATAGCAAAACTGATCGTGCAACTGTAAATAAATCCTTTAATTTTCCTTGTGTTATTCAGAAGAAACACCACAACCTATGGAAGTGAATGGAAGCCAGGCAACTGTCCCCGAGGGAGGAGAGACACGAGCTCAAGATGCAAAGGTCAGAGTTAAATGAAGATGAATTTTAAATTTATTTTTCTTGTAGCTATCGCTTATTTGGGAACGTTTTTGAAGCCTTTTAACTTTTTCCGTATCTTCGTTGTTGTTGTTGTTTCGTTTGTCTCCTTAAATATGAAAAGCGGGGAACCTGTTCGTCCGTTTGTTTGCCTGTTTGGTTTGTTTGATTGCTTGTTTACCCTTTCGCCGTACCCTTACCTAGTCAATACAATGTACTAGCGCTGAGAATCTCAACGAAAAAAAAAACTGTTTCAATTTTGATTGAACAATTTATAACGAATGGATAATATCCTCGAGGAATCCATGAGGTGGTTCGCCCTGTTTGAGGATGTCCTTATCAGCATCAGCAAGTTTATCTCGGTCTGTAGTTGTACTCCGACCTCTGTCTTTACAATTCGTATATACGATGTTGTAAATAATTTTTGTCAATCTTTATGTTTCTCACCTCAGGCGGAAGAGTCTTCCGAGCCAAGTAGCCAAGCGCAGAACGGCGAGAAAACACCGGCTATAAACGAAGAAAACATTGCGAAGGCGGCGGCTTCAGCCCTAGCAGCCGCTGCAGTCAAAGCAAAGGTACATGAAACTAAAGAACGATCATAGGTGCTCTCTATTCTGATCGGCACAGTCGATAAGGCGGCCAACTTTAGTTTGTAGGCAACATGCCAAACGTTTCCTTTAAGTAGGCGTCTGAAAGCAAGGCACCTCAGATTTCTGAAGATTTGAGTACACAGCTTTAAATCACACCGACCTGTTCTTAAACAATCGACAAATTTCCTCTTTTGACTCCAATCAAGATAGACCCTGTCCGTTGATAACCAAACTCTACATCATAATGTACAATGTACAATGTAGCTACAAAGTGGTTTTCGATTACGTGCACACCAAGTAAGCCGTGATCAGTGTTTGAGACGATTTTTATTTCGTTAAGATGTCGATGACCTCATCCACTAATGGCTCTGTTTCCTCACAGTGACAGACTATTTCATAGGATATCCTAACACCTCGAGTTTTGTCAAAATGTTCTGCCATGTGGTATTTAAATCACCTTTGTGCTCACCATTTTCTTCTGTATGATATGATTAATATTTGGAACTATTGCTGTTTGTTCGTCTTATCTGTTTCTGTCACGGTTGCTTCTCCGACAGCATCTGGCGCAGGTTGAGGAGCGGAAGATCAAGAGTCTTGTAGCGCTTCTTGTGGAAACTCAGATGAAGAAACTGGAAATTAAACTGCGCCACTTTGAAGAACTTGAAACCATCATGGACCGTGAACGAGAAGCGGTAAAGCTGTTTTTTAATTGTTAAAGTTAATTCAATAAGGAGATTATTTTGAATACCATTCCTCTGTATCTACCATTAATCATTTCCAAAAAGGGTTAAGTACAAAAAAGGGACAACGTATTATCTTCAGCAATCAAATTCAAAAATGCAATCTATTATTTAGTTTAGTAAGTCTCCTAAACCCTTGACCCCTTCGAGTGACCAGCGTCCAATTTCTTCAGACAATGCCTCCTCAATGACACGTTAAGGTCACGACAATAGAGGAAACGATCACCAGTGACAGAAGCTCCTGATTGTTAAACAAATTCTCCTTGTCAGCATCCTTGAAAATATATAGTGTACCGTTTGGAGAATATTTGGTAATGATGTTAGGGTCAATTGAGCACTCCTCTTTCCTGGGTTGTTGTTGTTCTTTTTTTCGGTTTCGATGTTTCGTTTTCTTATTTTGTTTCATTGTCCGCGAATGGGCTTCCCGCGTAATTATGTCCCTCTTTTTCCTGCAGAGGAGTGTCATTGAAGATTAAACATGTTCAAATAAGAAATGAAAGAATTGGATCTGTTGATGTTTTTTGCTCGTTATTTTTTTCCCTTTATCTTTCATTTTTTTTTTTTTTTTTTTTTTTTGGTTTGGGGAGAGTTTTGCTGGGTTAGTGTTGGTCCCGTAGCACAAATTTTGCCGGCTCGCGTTTCTCACGGCCTCCTACTAAGGACCTTTAGCAGTTAGGAAGGCAACGCTAAGGAAGACGTCGATATAAAAATGAACATATAGTTACAGTTGGAATCTCGTGAATGACTGTATGTGTTTACCATCTCTTACGGCGTCGCAAGTTAATCTCAGCATAACGTCTGAGCGCGACACTGAATTCCAAATGGAAACTTAAATAATTTGCCGTCGGGGTTTCCTTTCTCGGACTACGCAACTTTTGATGATTTCACGTTTTTATTTTTCAGAGGACGGCGAAGAAATGTACGCTATTTTTAAACGCGTGTGCTTAGCCATTCTGCTCATTAGATCTTTTATTTTACCACATCCGCGTTGCTGTCGCCGTCGTGGTTCGCTAAAGGTCCCACACTTCTCGCGAGGGAAGAAGCGCTTATGCTGAAGTGCTAGAAATAAGGGCCTGCTCGTATTCACATAGGAAAAGGATTCAACTGATTAGAGACATGTTCCTAACGAAAAAGTCCACAAGCAGAGCGTGCTCCTGTTTCATGGACAGGCACAGCTCCTCTTGTTCGACTCAATGTGCTTGTGGCTCTTCGTAACCACTCTTCATGTTATATTTTCCCTCTAGTTGGAATATCAGCGTCAACAGTTACTCGCTGAACGACAACAATTCCATCAAGAACAATTGAAGGCCGCTGAGCTGCGCGCTCGAGCCGCTTCCGGTCACCTTTCCCCGTCAGCTGCCTCTCCTGCGCAGCTGCAACCACAACCACAGACATCCCAACCTCAGCTGCAGATCCCACCACAGCAGCAACAACAGCAACAACAACAACAGCAGCAGCAGGCACAGGCACATCAACAGCCAAAGCTTAGGCATTCCCAGCAAGCCCCGCCCACGGCTCCTCATCCAGGTGCCACCAGCCAAGCGCCACAAGTCGCCAGCCCCGCGCCACAAGGTAGGAAACTCACAGGAAAAAAGAGGGAGCGGGTCAGTAAATCTTGGGGGGAAAGAAATCTCGTTTGAGAGCAGAAATGGCATCAAAAGATATAAAACTTCAGTACGTTCTACTCTTTTTGCCATCCCATTTCCAAGCTAAGATGCTTTCGCTTCAAATTTTGGTTTAGTTCTAGGAAATCCTCTGATAACGTCACATCATGGAAAGATTTCAAAGGGTGGTTTATCTCGGGGTGCACAAAGCTTAGAGTTATGCTGGTAAAACCTTAAGAGGATGCGAGTGTAATTTCAAACCGTTATTAGCTAGAGGATATATTTTAGATCAAAACGCAAGTCTTTGAGGGTTCGTTTGAGCTGACGTGGGTAAGTTTGAACCGACAAGGGTGTGTGTTGCTTGAAATGAGAAAGTTTGTCTGAGAACTTTTTAATTTGTTGCAAAACGTGGTTAAATAGACTTTTTTGGAAAGTTTGTGAAAAGATCAAACGTGATTGGTCAAATATGATGCGGGAAATCTGTTTTCTTAGAGCAAAATGTCAGGAATGTATTTTCAAATACATATTCTGAAAAAACTTTTAATGGCTCAGCTCACCATATTATCTACAGGCTTCGTAGAGGTTCCGGAAAATCTGGAAAGTCATGGAATTTTATTTTGACATTTTCCAGGAATTGAAAGTCCTGAGAAAAGACTAAAGGCCCTTGAAAGTCCTAGAAATCTGCTTAACTCAAGAAATAAAATTTTCAGAATTTGCGTTATAAGAAATATTTGTTGACTGCAAGGAGAACTGATTTTGAAATCTCGGTAATGAAAGGGTGTAAGGCGAAATTTGGAGTCCTGGAAAAATTAATCCGAGTCGTGGAAAGGTCTTTAAAATTTGTTTCTGAAAAAGGGTACGAATCCTGTCTCAATAGCTCAGTGTTTGAGCATCGGATCGTAAAATCAGAATTTTTTTTCGTTTTCCCATGGTCATGACAAGACAAAAGAAATCTTTCTGTAAGGAGAATTTTTTTTTTAGTTGCAGGTAACAGTCAGCCTGGCGGATCCAATCCACCGTCCGCCTCTGCCTCACCAGCTCCAGTAATGAATCCTGGCTCTGTTTCTCAGATGGGCTCCCATCCTCATTCTGGCTGCAGTACCCCGGTGTCATTCATGGGATCGAATGCTGCCTCCCCTGCATCAGCCCCGAGTACCCCCAGTAACGCCCCCTTACCTCATGCTGCCGCTGGCCAGGTCGCTCACGGGCCCGCTGACAATGCAGTTTCGAGCCCAGTTCCCCCGAACCAAAGCATGATGGATTAATAACAAAAGAGAAAAACATTTGTCAATTGTTTATTTTCTTTGATGCTAGTTTGTGTAGTTTGTTTCTTTGTGAAGTATTAAAACGTTTTGTACTATTGGTATCATTGGTTAAGTTTTGAACGATACCCCAGACGACTTACAGCAGGCTTGTAGCATTCTGTATTTTGTAAATTCTCTTGTATTTTAAATGTATAGCTGAACCCCGATAACTCTAATTCCCCTCAAACTCGAAGCAGAACTGATGTCCCTTGGATTTGCCTCAAATATTAAATGTAATTTCAACCCCGATAACTCGAAACCCCGCAAACTCAGAACGATTTTTACTTCCCTTCAGGTACTTTTCTTTGTAATTTTACCCTCGATAACTCGAAGCCGATTTTCGCTTTTGCGTACTAATGAGCCATAATATTTTGCACCGGAAAATTATATTTGATCTCATTTACTTGTGGTTTTCATGCTTTTGTTTTGTTTTGTCGTTTTTCTGCTCTTACATTGCTAGAAATCGTACAATAAAACGCATAAAACCTCCAGATCTTTAATCAAGTGTTTCTGGTTTTTTTGTCCAAACCCCAATAACTCAAAACCCCGATAACTCTAAGTAACTTCAATTTCCGTTGACAATTCGAGTTACCGGGGTTCAAACGTAGTGATATAATCCAGCTCCAGTTTTAGAGGATGAGGTTTGTTGTAGATAACGTAATGAAGAAGGTAAACTTCCTCAGAGGAAGGCTTTCACTTGAATTGATTTAAACTCCTCAGAACTGCAGAAACTTGAAATTGTCGAGAAAAATCTTTGGCGGGAACACACCGACTTATCATGAGTGAAACGTTATTTTGATATAACATTAAATTCTCAAAGAAACTATTTGGGGCTAGATGGGATAATAAGCTACACTGTACTCGGATATAAAGGGCGAAAGCTTCCCTATGACACAACATCTGGGTCATTCGTAACATTTCTAGCATGCTGTAGCTCAGCTGCTGGGAGGGAGGTTTCTTGCGTCGTTGTCTTGTCACGCTTATCGGAGCTTTAGTGAACTCGTCTATCATGTCTAGTGTGCAGAGGAGATGGTTTGATCCTTGGCATTTCTTTACCCCGCTCCACTGTTGTTGTGGAGACGATTTAGTAAACATACATATTGTGCTTGGTCAGCAATTCATTGCTAATTGCTACGCGCGTAACAGGATCACCAACTTGTGAAAAATCTCTGTATTAAATTCTATCTCGCGTTTTGCGCAATTTTTGTTTTGTGAAAAGCGTTGAAGAGGTAGCGGAGGTAAGAGGGCTTCCCAACAATGCAACTGGGATAAAACGTCTCTTCACGCAAGGTTTCACAATTGCTAATTTTCTAATATTTACATCAATAATAGGTGAGAAAATTTCGAGTGAGGATAACAGTGCTAGCGAAGGAAATGAAAGCAAACAGACAAATTTCGAAGGATACATTTCCTAACTGAGTCAAGGTTTGGGTAAATGCGATGTGAGAAGCCGGTATGTCAACCAACGAAGAGCCTCCGAAATGAGTGCGATTCTTCGGCATAGAACAACATCAGCGACTTGTGCGACCTACAATTTCTCAGAGAAAGATGTTTCGACGAGCGTGGGACAAAAAAAATCTGAGTCCCCATGAGAGAGCAAACCTCAGACCTTCGGATTCTGCGCTCCGATGCTCTACCAGTGAGCCACAGAGACTCGTCGGTGAGCAAGTTCCATTATGATGTTCATGAATGACACGCGTCCTGCATGCTTCTAGGATCCGACAATGTCGATAGCGTCATTTTTTGTAAATATATTGTGAATATTCCTCATAGGAACTCGGATTTTTTTCTTTGTCTCACGCTCGTGACAGGACGAAAAACGTCTCTCTCTATTTCTTTAACGAGCTTTAAAATTACCATCTTTCTTATAATATTTACAATCTTTTTGTCCTGCATCTTTCAATGAAAAATAGAAGTCATCCACCCCATCCAGCTGATCTCCCTCCAGATATATTTGAAGGAACCCTACATAGAGTAAAGGGGGTAATTTTCAAAAGAAACTGTGGTGCTGCGTCGATGGGGGAGAATAACAAGATAATTTGGTTTCGTCAACTGAGTTGTTAATGTAAATTGGCCACCGTAAAGAGTTTATTAAGAGTGAATTCGTATCCAGTCAAACCTGTGATGAGCAGACACCCCCGGGGAATGACTATTTCATGTACAGAATCTCACTTTAAAATATTACTTTGATTTTGGTGGAGAAACATGGATTAAAAATTACTTGACAGATTATTCTTAGTTTTACTTGAGTGGTCCACCTTTGAGTGACCGCTCAATACAGGTGGAGGACAGCAAAAACAGGCCTTTGGAACTGACAAAAGGGTAACAGAGGTAAAAATCATTACAGTGATTAAGGCGAGGCAAATTCTGGACTTTGACAACTGAGAGATTCGGGGTGACCGGTAAATACTGGCTAGACAGTGTAACTCGTATCTTATAGGCTAATGAGACGCAGAATATTCTTGAAACCTGTTTGGGTGCGCGTTGGACTGTTCAAACATGTGGTTACTGTGGTTAGTCGAGAACATTCTGTGGAGACAAAAGGTCATGGAGGTGCACGCCTATGCTTGGGGCTTTTGAATATACTTGCCTTTTTGCTGATTTTTGTGACTTTACAGTCAGTACCATCCGACGGGAACCGCCGAAATTTTCAGGGGGAAAATTCAGCAGTCAAGATATATTTGAATAAATGTTCACAACTGCTCTAAATTGTTCTTCTCATTAGCATTTATTAACAGACTCAATAGCTTGGAACGAACTCTACAAATTCCCTGTATTGAATAAGCGTATTCACAAGTCAAGTTACTGATAAATGGTTATGCAAGCCTCGGGTAGATGTTATCAATTCAAATCACATAATTAACTTTTCATTGATAATCAAAGCGGAGCAACTTTAGAATGTCTGGCTACTCATTTACATCATGCGCTTATATTATCCATTGTAAAAATGCTAAAGAGATACTGACTAAAACTTTAAAATATTTACATCGAGACAATACAAGAAAATTGCGGCAAGAAAGCCATACTGTTGTGATAATGTTACGGACATTACTTAACCAGCTTAAAAGTAGTGGGTTATATTAATAAACTTGCAAATCAAAAAGAATACTGCCTCAATATTTGGTTATTTACATGTAAGAATACAGCATGTTTCACAAGGAAACTTTAGTCCTTACGGTCTCAAACAAAGAAGCAATAATTATAAGAATGCATTCAACAGCAGAGTAACAAAACACAAGACCACTACTTTCAGTGAACACTAACACAAGGGAGTAGACGATCGAAGACATCTCATGAATCATTGCTTAAACCATTCAGGCAAGTACTCCTGTGTAGTAGAATCACTTTAATTTCACACTCTTCAGCAATCAAATTCTCAAAATTTTTATCACATATTTACAGTGGACAAGACGCTTGGAAGCGTTCAAACGTGAGCTTTTGGCCTGTGTTGTTAGCCGCAGGTATGCATCAAATTGAAAAAGCTCATTGCGGTCAAAATCCTTTAAATAGTTAAGTAAGTTAAGGAGGTTGCGTGAGAAAAGGGTTTGACTGTAATTAAAGCACAATCACTTTACCTTTAGGTGGATCTTTTAAATGTGCACTGATACAGATAACTCCATCCCTGGTCACTGAAACTCCTTCAATGCCGTACTCCTTCTCCACCTCAAAATGAATGCTGCGATCAAACTTGCCAGCGTTGTTGTAAATCCGCACTTGTGAGGGAATTTTAGCATCCTTCGAATGTGAGACAATGATGAATTTGTTACTGATATCATCGTAGGCTATGGCACGAGCATTATTTACTTCGAACAACCTCTCAGTTTCTTTTTTCTCCAAACTAGATTTAGACTTGCAATCTTTGATCATGTAAACAACGTCTGAGTCTAGTATCACAGCGTCGTTATCACTGGTGATTAGCATATCAACAAGGTTTTTCGCTCCTATCAAGATTTCCTCTTTTTTAGCCCTATTAGCTCCACTCTCATTAAACACCTTACATTTACGTACAAGGTACTGCGAGTCTGTCAAACTTTCACTAGGAGAGTCGACTAAATCGGTTTCTACGCCTAAAAGAAGCAGCTTCTGATCATGCATAACTCTTAAGATTTTTGCTTTTTCCACCGATTGACAGAGAAATATGCTTTGAGAACTGTCGCTCTCTAGCTTCTCAAAAACAAATATTTCATCAATAAAATCTTTAGATTTTTTCATTGTCACTTGCAGCACATAAATACAGTCATTTCTGTCGGTATCTATGCTCTTTAGCTTTGGTTTGCCGACAGCACGTTTTTGCGGAGGAACACTGAAAGAGGACAACAATCCTCCAGTTGTGTCAAAACGTTTAATGAAACCATCCACCTCGTCGATCACTAATAACTGTCCCAACGAGTTTGTAGCAATTCCAGTTGCTGATTTGAGATTTCGTTGCTCCTCGCCTTCTTGTTGGCCAAAGGACCGTGTCAAACAGCAGTAGTCCATATCCTGTTCACTTAGTATTCCCGCCACTCTTGAGTCACGAAGAGGATCTATTTCCTTGTCGCGAACTTTAATGCAAGGCAATAGTAAGAGTCCTCTTCCGCCCAAAATTTTCGTGACATCATAGGCTAGACGATTTATTCGACAGACTGCGGAAATAATCTGCCTACGTTCTTCCTTAAGGGGTTTTGCCCTTGTACCTCCCTCCAATGCTACAGAGAAATTTTTCCTAACTTCCGGCATGCCATGAAGATCTTCAAGGCACGATAGACATGTTGGCGATACAATTGAAAGATTTCCATCATTTTCCAGAATTGCCGCCGTCAAACGAACGTTCATAGCAAGAACACGTTCTGGAAGGTGTAGAGTGTCGTTTCCGGAGGCTTTGGTGGCTTCCTCACGAGCTTTAGTGAAATATTTCCTCGCCTGAGACAGTGTTTTTTGCTTTGACTCTTCAAGATTAGAAATCTGTAGGTCTTTCGTTTCCCCAATTAAAATTGAAGTGATGCAACTTAAATAAGCTACCGCTGTGTGAGGGTCGGATCGAAGACTTCCTTCCGCTTCACCGCCTTCGTCCAATGTTTCTGTGCTGTCATCGCGGCTTTGATCTTTAACCAGTAACGTGACTAGGATTTTTAATCCGTTTTTGAGGTTAGTTAAACTTGCTACAAGATCGCTCTTTGCTCCCGCATCCAACTTCAAATTGATGCTTCTTATTGAGTCTGAGACCCAGCTGTGTAGTTTCTGTTCCATCACATCGCCATCTTTCAGTTTATTCGCCGCATAACGTCGGCTTTGTTTGACAAAAAAACCGATGGCATTTTTCAGAATGGATGCATCGACGGGAACCATGGTTTGTTTGAAAGAATATCCTGAATGAGAGAGATTGTTTCGTTGTCGTACTCGGTAGCCTAAATCTCGATAAAGCTAACTCTCCTTCTAAAAGAAAGGAAAGCAGTGTGCCGCTTTTGGTTGTTTCTGTTGGCCCTAATGGTTTGCCTACGAGCTTTCAGTTTCCGAAGACGCCGACGATGTAATCTCATCAATCGTCAGCTTGGGAAAGACACAGGCAATGTCTTTAAGTAGTTTAAGGCCTGGGTTTTATCTTGGTTCGAGACCCCCAGCAGAGTTTCAAGATATTCAATCAAAGAGTAGTAACATGGCGGCTGATCTTCGATTAGAGCGTTCGCGTTTTCGAGGAAGTTAAGATCGATTTCTAGCCTAAATTTCAGGAGACGCTGTTTTTTCGCAGATGTAAGGGTTACAGTTGAGGTGAATGTTGGTTTTGTGTTGTTTTCTAGAAATTAGCTCCGGTTTGCTGTATCTGCGAATTCACTAATTCGTACAACATTCATTAAGAGCGTTCAAGGAAAACGCATTTTTTTGGTTTATTACTGGGATACCTGTGGTAGCCCAGTCATAAAACGCCTTTGTTTTTTGTCGTCTTTTTTTCCTCCGCCACAAAATGGAAAAATTGCGCAACAGTAACCAGTGGTCATTGGACCCTCAACACCATGGCAACTAACTGTGATCCAATGAGGGTGAAGGTGTTCATGTGCTGATCGCGTGTGTTATCTTGATTATGATTGACGTTGTCATGCACGGACAGGGCCGGGTCACACGACGAACCACGAAATTTTTGCCCTTAAAATTCTTTTGTTGGCTCTCTTGTATTTGTTCTGGGGTTGTTGTTCTGGCCATGGAGGTTCCAAGTTTTTGGGTTACGATTACCTGGAGCTTTATAGACGCATACACAAGTCGTATTGCTCGCGGCCAATCCACACTAACAGATGTTATTGAGCGGTATTTTTGGAACGGATTGAGTCGCGAACGCTTGAAGGCCATGGAAGCCTTGTATGCCTTGTATGCCAAGTATGCCATTGTTTTAGTTGAAAAACGTACAAAAAAAGGAAAATCTGAAATCTGAAACCAAACTGCATGTATTCTATGCAATCTATTGAACAACGCTTCTACCGTGACTAATGGTGCAAACTGCTTGTGAAACTAGAGAGTAAATACAGGAATGGCTCCGAACTGTAATTGGATGATAAAAATAGTAAAAGTTAATAAGTCATATCTTAACTCCTTGCTCGTGAGTATTGTTAACCGCGTGTCTCGAAGCGGAACAATGAAATATCAATGTGGAAACGCCGATGTGTCAAACAAGAAATGGCTACTTACATAATGAAGGGAAAGCAGAGTCTATCTTGCTCAGCGAGGTCGTTCAGCGATATGCCGGCGATAAAAAAGTCATCCGCTGCCAAGCTCCGCTGACAAAACTCATTTAGTCAGTTTAGGCGGACGACCAAAGACCATGTGTATATTAATTTGTTTTCGTTCTGGCAAAATAATTTATTCACTGAGAGAAAAAGTGAAAGAGTGATTTATTAGGTTCTTCTTATGTTGAAGTCTACAGTGCTTGCAAATGAAGCCCTCTTTCATTACTACAAGGCCATGTAGTTTCTAAGTTTTAAAATAATGCAGCAACTGCATGTCACGTTTGGAAAATCACGCAATGTTGCGTGACGCTGTGACCGATGTTCTTAATTTACAGTATGCCCTGCTGGAGAAATATGGCTTGGCCGCAATCGAGGGGGTTTTTTTCGTGGAAAATTGATTTTCTAGGTAATTGTTCCCATGAAGGACAAATCCATTCATCGGGCTCTTCATCTGTTTTTGCACAAAATCTAAAGGAAGAAAGTCGCGGATTAATTTTGCTTGGTAATTTCTAACAACTAAAAACAGAACAAACAAAAAAACGTCTTACCAGTCAAATCAGTGGCAGTAGCGCTCGCACTGAATCATGTTGAAGTACCTTGACCGTTTGCAGTGATGGCACAACCAATCTTCGAACAGTTTTCGGTTATAATAAGAAAGAGTAAAATGATTTTATGAAAGTTGTTCTAAAATTAATGAAGGCTGTTGATCACATGACGTTGTATTGGAACGAGTATATCTCGTTTGCTATTGTATCACACTACTGTTTTAGACAAGGTATTTACACCACTTAAATTTAAGAGCGAATGAGTAGAACGTAAACCACGTTTTCTTTAAGAACACTAACCATCCTAACCTCATTTGCCAACTGCTTTCCAGGCATCGTCTTTAAAAAAACTTCTTCAATGTTTCAAATTTGAAAATTTTCAGCTAAAACCGCGGCACCCAAAAAATATCTCTCATCTTGCCTAAAAAATTTTTTAAAAGAAATTTTCAAATTTTCACAACTTTGCATATTCCTGCTCGTAGGTCCATCCAAGCCCTTATGGTCATTTGCCCCCGCAATAGCCTTAAGCAATGGCTTATAAATATAAGCGTTTAGTGTTAACTTAAAAAAAGTTAAAACTCCCTGAAGAAGTTTACGACAGTTAGACGAAACGCGTTAGAAGATAAAGAAGTTTTACAACTATTGTTCGCACAGCGCTGCTCACTAGTTTAGTTTTAATTTTTCTTACATATTGTTTAAAAAATTATTATTAAAAAACATATTGAAAAAAAAATTAATGAAAGTTTAAGTCGGAGCTATTCCTGTCAGCGGTGAAATACAGGAATAGCTCCAGTCTCTGGTCGTCCGCCTGAACTGACTAAATGAGTTTAGCCAGCGGAGCTAGTCAGCAGATGACTTTTTCATCACTGGAATATCGCTAAACGACCCCGCTGAACAAGAAAGGCTGCCTTCCCTTCGCTAGGTAAGTAACCATTTCTTGTTTGACACATCGGTGTTCTCACTCGCATTGATATTTTAATGTTCCGCTTTGAGACACGCGGTTAACAATACTCACGAGCAAGAAGTTAATATATAACTTATTAACTTTTACTATTTTTATCATCCAATTACAGATCGGAGCCATTCCTGTATTTAGTCGCTAGTGCTTGTGAAGAAAGACGTCATGTTGGATTCACTTGATGCCGAGAAACGTAGCTACGATAACAGTACGAATGGTATGAATTTCACGATCAGAAAGGTGAATCTTCTGGTTTTTTTTTTCATTGTAGTTTTATGAATATTCTCTTTTAATAAATACATGATCCAAAATCCTGTGTTTTTGTGTATAATGTTATTATGTTATCTATTGTTTACGCAATTGTCTTGTGGGCTAATTTCTACGAAAAGTTGTTGATGTCTTCAACAAAAGCTTCCGTGAATAGCTTCGATGAATACAACGTGTTTGAGAAAGCTGCTCATTTATCTGTTATTGTATATGATAATAAGCTTAATGATAACAATGATAAAGTATTTTCAATAAATACAGTCTGTAACTGTAGATTTCGATACAACAAATTTGTTTATTTTAATCGCCCTCGTGCGCATGGTATTCGTGATCGTTAGCCCAGCAGAATACTAAAGAAAAGAATTGCACGTATTTTGAAGAAATCCAGGAAAGTAAGACGTTTACTTCGAACCTACTTTGGAAATGCATCTTTTTACAAGTAAAGCTCGTGAAAAAATAGATGCACATGGAATCAGATGTGAGAATAAAGGAACAACGAAAT
>NC_142678.1:19423636-19558636 GCF_964200805.1 Pocillopora damicornis
GTAAACAAGTCGAAGAATCAAGTGGGCCTATCGCTAACAAGATTTTAAGTAAACTATCCGAGAATCGACTTGTAATGAGGAGGTTCATCACAACACTTGCATATTCACACTTTCTGAAACGTATGGAAATATCCTTCATCAAAATGGCCAAAAAACCTAACAAAAACCTCTGAATTTCCAAATTTTGCCCTAATTTCTTCTAGAGACATTTTGTAAAACGTAATTCCGGTTTTTAGAACGTCGCTTGTCTACAAAAATAGAGAAAGAAAGAGAATGATTTTAAAAACATCGCAAAATTCATCATCCCAGGTATATGGCGTCTTCTGCGGTCACCAGAATAATAACGAACAGAGTGAATCTCGAACGTATCATTGGAAGTCACCAAGACCTGCATTTCCAACGTGTCACTTATGGGAACATAACTTGTCGCAAACCCAAACTAATCTCAACAACCAATGAGGACAAAAGAAAAGGAGCCAATCAGAACTCAAGCTGAAAACAATCAAGTTGCCTGAAGCGCGGGAAAACGCGAATGACCGATTCGCAATTGGTTTAAGTGTTAAATTTGATTGGTTTAGAAAGTGGGGCGAATATTCTACACCATCACACAGCGAAGCAGAGCAAACCCTAAGAAATCCCGCAATAATTTCGATACTCGATTAAAAGTGGCTCTAGACTAATACCCCGTTCACACCAAAGCTTAAACATGTTAAAAATTTGTTTTGATAAACAGATTTAATAAGACTGGCCGTTCACACTGCGGGCGCGTTTAACAAAACACGTCTAAAACCGTGTTTAACAAAACTACCTCGCGAGGTAGTGTAACAATCGTGTCCAATAAAACACATTCAAAATGGCGGCAGAAACCAAAACGCGCGGAAGAGTTTGGGAGCACAAAGAAACCATCCTGTTCCTTGAAAAGTGAGGAGACGAGAATATCCAGCTACAGCTAAAATCATGCACAAGAAAAAAGCCTACATGGCTAGAAATTGCGGCATATCTTCGAGCTGCAGGCTATGAAGACAGAGACGACAGCAGCTGCCAGACACGAATTCACACTCTGATAAGCGCCTATTTCTAAGTTCTCTACCCAACCATCATCGCTCCAGCCTTGGCAGGTCTCCTCCCAAAAGGATTGATACCTGCTTTTACTCCAAACTCGAGGTAAACTTGGGGCGCATCGAAATAGTTGCTGCGTCAACAACAATAAAAATACAGATGACACAAGACATCTGCGGCGGAGGTATCGGTAGAGTCGTCTCCTGGCAAGCTTCCGCGATTTTCCGCGATTTTTCGGCTTTCTTCTCTCCATGTTTTCCAAAACAAAAGTACAATATTTCGCCCATCCGCTATTTTGTTTACATTTTACATGTTATTGCTGTATGGTGTTGTAACATTTTACGTCAATTACAATTACACGAACGCGAGGCTGAGCATGAACATGAGGCTGCATTGTTGTCAGCTCTTGTTGCTCGGTGTGAACGGGTTGATCAGTTAACCATGTTTAATTAAACATAGTTTCATTAAACTTTGTTCAATTAGACATGTTTTGATGGTGTGAACGTGGTATAAGAGAGATGGTAATGAAATACCCTACTCTCCCCCCCCTAAAAAAAAAGAAGAAAAAATAAAAAAGGAAAACAGTTCTCACAGTAACACTAAATCAAAGGATACTTAAAAATACGTCGCAGTTGATCATCGACATCGTTTCCAGGAAAGAGAGGTCTGCCCCCGTTGGCCATTTCTGTAGAGAAATGAGAATATAGCTTGAGACAAATTCACTATGTGACACTTTTGCTTAAAACGGTCTCAGTCACTGATAAGCGATCAGTCAGGTACGAACAAGACATGATAACGACAAGAGACTTCACACGACTCGATTGGGTGTTGTTGGACCAAAAACAAAGTTATCACAACAGCCAATCAGAGCGGGGAAAATGTCATTAAGAGCCAATGAGAAGTCAAAGAAAAAAAACCAAGCAAACTGTCTAAAGCGCGGGAAAACGCGAGTGACCAAGCTACGTTTGGTTTCAGTTTTAAGTTTGATTGGTTGAGAGGGCAGCGCGAGTTTTCTAGCCCAATCACACAGCGAAGTCAGGTAAACCATTGCAATCTCGGATTGCTTTCGACACACACTGTAAATTGCTCTGGGCCGTATTCTTGCAACAATTTCTCTTCAGCTGTTTTGGATAACTTCCGTTAACGTAGATCTCTGGAGTAGCTTGTGATAACCAACAGGGTATCGGAATGTTATACACGCTGACATCGCATGCAGTGTTACTCGTTCTCGATGAAGATTATTCACAAAAGAAATTGAAAGTGAGAGCCGTGTGTAACATCATTGACGAAAGAAGTCTAAAAATAACTTTTAACACTAATAATTTTAGTTTGGAATAAGAAAGATCAAATCTAGCAGCTTCATGGTCTCCTTAGCATACAATGACGAACATTTTCCCCTAGTTTTAAATTTATCAAACTCGTTTGATTTTTCTTTGTCTCGTATCTGTTACTAACCATAATCAAAAACAAAGGAAAACTAGAACTAGAGTGAAAATAACCATAACAACAATAACGTTTTCAAGGGTTAAAATAATATTTCTTTTAAACTCTTCAACTCCCACGAGTGACTAAGAAAGATTTCTTCCTCACAGTATCAATACAATACCAAGCAGACAGCTGGTGACAAGAATAAAGAAAAATGTTGATTGAGGGATTATTGGTTGATCCAATACCAAATTCTCTGTACTAACATCTTGGAAATTGTACAGCAGACAATGACGAGAATTACTAATGAGATCTTGGAGTGAAAGGGTTAACTGTTTGATTGCAAGAAAACATTGTAATATAAAACATTCATACATTTTAACAGGACATGTATCACCTAGAGAAGCAACACAACTCAAATCTGACCTGCAAAAATACAGCCAGCAGACCACATGTCTATGGATGTGGAGTAGAGCTTTGCCCCCATAAGGACATCTGGAGGACGGTACCATAATGTTACCACCTGACCACAAAGAAATACAGAGACACTGCATGAGTGGACTGAGGATTATCCACAGCAATGAAATTCACATAAAATTACCTCGGCTGAGTAACAACGGACAGGAATGCCAAAAGCTCTGGCAAGACCAAAGTCTGCAAGCTTGAGTTCACCATCCTATGGGCAAAAAAAGTCGCAAGATCAGTATCAACCTCACAGACATCATAGGCAGCCAGGCAGACACACTTACAAACTTGGTGTCACATTCAGTGGAAACGTAATATAGCCATTATGTAATGAAGGCTTGGAAGACACTTCATATCAGCTTTACTGGCTTAAACCTTTCACTCCCATGAGTGACCAAGACAGAATTTCTCCTTACAATATCAATACAATAGCTAGCAGGCAAGTGATGAGAATAGACAAAAATTATCAATTATGGGAATAAACATTTGATCAATACCAAATTCTCTTAACTTATATCATAAAACTAGTATGGTAAATAGTAAGGAGAATTATGAAATATTCCAGCAGGTGTTGGTTCCATGCAAATTAAGGTTCTACTCATAGTTTCCATTTACATTGAGTCCTAAAGGGCATGGACATTTTTCTCCACATGCTGCTTGAAGATGTAAAATGTGTGTCTTGATAAAGTTAGTGTTATTTCTCAATTTTTTTATTCAGTTGTTCACAATTCCTTTCCCCTGCACCTTAGCCTCTTTGGCATTTCTCTGTCTCACCAAACTCCCTGAGCTGAAGGCAAAAATTGCTGGTTGAAAGAAAAAGGTCACAAATAACACATGAAGCTCCTTTCACCTGAGCTGGTTTCATTTAACAGAATGATTGAGAAAAAAAGGATAAAATTATATTTTACAATGCTATGTTGGGTCATACCTTATTAATGAGGAGGTTTTGAGGCTTCAGATCCCTGTGGAGTACATTGCAACTGTGACAGAAGGCTAGGCCCTTTAAAAGCTGATACATGAATGACTGGGAAAATATTAAAAAAATAAATAAATAAGTAAAATTGTTCCCACTCACTTCATTTCTTGTCCTTTATACCCTTGATGCAAAGCATTGCTGTTTAATTTTCAGCATGTTTTCAAGAAAAAATATGCTAATCATACTTCATTTGCTTTTTTTCCGGTATTTACAAACAAGTTCTGATAGATTATGCTGGGTTGACAAGGCACAGTTGCTCTGCATAATTATCTTGGTTATTTTGCAACCATGATATGGAAAAAAAAAATTTGTCAGGATTCTAACAGAATTAGATAAAACAAAAAGATGAAATTAGACAAAGTGGATTTAAAAGAACATGTACATCATCAGCTAACTACTGAGTAAAGTTACACAAATGTGTAATTGAAGTGTGGGATCAACAAATGGTATCTTTACTGAGTTCTTTCTGGTAAAACTGATTCACAGTCTATATATGTACTGGCCCTAGGTGTACTTGGAAAATGCTCAAAACACTTTGATAAGGAAAAAGCTTCAAACTTTTAAATTCCATCTTTTATCCTCAGATCAAGGAAGATTCATAGAATAACATTATTTCAATATACACCTTGACAACAGCTGTGTCAACATCGCCCTGACAGCTGTCAAAGTATTTTTTGAGATCCTGAAAGAAATATTGTCATTTTGACAGTACAGTCTTCATCATCACAGAGGCAAAGCAACTACATACAACGAAACAAGAACATAATTATATCACAAATTAAATTAAGGGCAGCGATAGGATTACATGTGATTTGATTTGATCAATTGATAATGAGAGTCTTCAGTGTCCAAAAATAGTCATGAATGGTTTTCTTTCAAAAGGTGTTTCAAGGGGTAAACATGACTTGACTTTTGGTTTGACATTGCTGTTATTTAGCCCAAAGACTAAAAAAACATGGGTCTGACGCTTACTAGCAAACTGCATTAAGGATGACAAATGCCTGACATCATGAAGATCATAAAATTAATAAACAATAGCCTCTATTTGTTGCAAACATATGCATGGATATTTGTCCACTGACTTTACCTGTTCCACAGTTTTCCAAAGGCAAAGCTCAAGGAAAACTGTGAGCTTTGAGGAACAGATAATATCCAAGGACAAATTTGCATGCATGTTTTTTTCCCTATTGTGTTCATAATCCTTAAAATATTTTTCAATGAGCATGAAAAATGTTTATGAACAGCTTACTGCTTGCTGCATAGGAAGTTTTCGCTTGAGTGTTTTCTGGTGTGAGTTTATAACCAAACAAATATTTCATTTCTTCTGTAACAAGCAAAAAATTCTCTCCAGTCATGAATTAAATTTCAAACATCAAATACTTATTGTCAGTAGTGGATGTAAGGTTTGGAAATGGGGTAAGTTTAGACCAATAATACATAGGCAAAAACAAAACGTATTTGATCAATCATAATCTAAAACACATAAAGTTATGTAAACTTCAAGTAAGATTGATAAATTCATTCTTACCTGATCACAGTACTCAAATACCAATGTCAGCCTTCGTTCACTATGCATTACATCATGTAGCCTAACAAGGATAGGATAAACATGTCAAGTTTTCTATAACCCTTTACACGCTAATGTCAGTATGCATATTCTCTAAACTGCTCTTTATACATTTCCTATGGTGCTGTCAGGGAGAATTTGTTTCCCAATCAAAAGCTTCTTTCCTTGGTGACCATTTCCTTTATTCTCATGACCTTAAATATGTGATTTGGGGATGATATTGTAGGGAGAATTTTGATGCTAATCACTCTTAGGGTGTAAAGGGATAATGAACAATCACTAAAACTAAAAATTAAAAGCTATCAGAATATTTTCTCTTTTCACAACTTCATGATACCTTTTCCAGAAGAAAGGTGATGACAAGAAACTAGAAGGACTGGTTTAATTTACCACCAAATCCTCATAGCTAAAATTATATTAAAATAATGTATGGCAGACAGGATGTGAATTGATTTTGAGATCTTAAGACTGAAAATACAGTATGAATTTTTAAATATTGGCATGTGTGCAACCATTAAGACGTGAATCATTGCTGGGTCTCAAACTTATTTCTTTACAGTGAGATCAAATTTACCTGATTTTGCATCTTCTATTGAAACAATATCCAAATTAACATTTATCTAAGAGATTTCGCAGGGAGATTCACTCTGAACCTCTGATTTAGGCACATAACTCATAGAAGTTGCCATACATCTAGATATAAGACTTGGTCTTAGAGATTTCACATACCAGAAGTTGTGGTTTCAACAGTAATTTAAGGCAAACAACTGATAGGAAAGTGCTACTTCTTTTTATTAGCTGTTAATCACATATCTTCAATATAGGCAAATATACAGTCTTACAATAATTTACTTACCTAACGATATTCTTGTGCTTCAATTCCTTCAGAATGCAAATTTCTCTCAGAGCTGAGCTGGGGATACCCTTGAATTGAAGAACACAGAAACAAAATTGTTCCAACAAATGGAAGTTATAAATGATTCTTGAACTTTGTTTTTTAAAAAGTGGACTCTTGGAACCATATGCTTCTTTGTAAAAATACAGCTGACATGTTTTACAATTAAAAATATATCTACATTTAAGTAATACAGTAAAAAGCCTTGAATATTTAGGGCATATGAAGGTTGCAATAAGATACTCAGAAGAAGAAAAAGTAAAACATTATGGATAATAATTGTCCTTGGATTTTCACAAGTGAAACAATTGTTAGAGTCAATTGTACTGTATACGGAATTGATCTTAGCTCACGGCATATGTTTATTTTCACATTCCATAAGAGAGCATTTATTATTCGCTGGCGCGGCTATTAGTCAAAAAATCAAATTATGACGATTTCGGAAAATACAAGATTTCACGGGAATAAACTTTTAGACAACAGTACGGCGCATAAACTACTGCAATTAGCAAGGTATTTGATATGATTATTCCGAACACTCATTTCATGAAATTGCTTTCGGTTTTCTTTCTAGGAAACAGTTTCCAGCCTAAAAAAAAGCATAAGCATTTCTTGATATGCTCATCTAACTAATAAATAATAAAATGGACACATTGGATTTCCCCGGGTGATCACTGTTGGAGCGAGGAAAGCACAAAATACAACCTTCAACATTCTAAATAATTTACCTCATCGTCTTCGTCAAGCCTTACTCGCTTCAGCGCCACTATCTCGTGCGTTTCTTTGTGTTTTGCTTTGAAAACGGTTCCATAAGTACCTGCAGAACGTTATGACAATGAATTGAATACATTTCCCGCGCAGTGAGATCGCAAAGGAAATTTTGTAAAACGGCACTCTAGATGAATTCATGCGCAAAAAGCAGTAAATGTCGAAGGTATACCTTCGCCGATCTTTTCCAGTTTGTCATATTTCTGCATAATCCGGTGTCGGCCTTTTAACTATCTACATTCAGAGATACGCTTTGGCTTTTTCTAGCGGAATTAGCTAAGCGGATCTAAATGAATTCACCGACTCTTTCTGACGATGACAACAAATCATCCTTTGGATCACCAGGCCTTTGTTGTTTTTTGTTGGAGATCTGAGACTAATGGGAAACCCCGCACAACAAAATAACGCGGTCTCAGCTAACGCCAAACAATCTGAATTTTCTCGGGGGAAGGGCTCTGGAGGGTAGTGTCTGGGCTATTTTGGACGAATGCTTACTGAAATTTTTCCAATTTTTGAAGGTTTAACCCCTCGGATGTGAAAAAATTATGGGCCCGACGTCGATGCGTAGGCCGGACCTTAGAAATTGAAGTTGAAAGCGAATCTTCTTACTTTTTTATGGTTGTCTAGGTACCGACACACGACCAAGGTACGTAAAAATGGTAGTTTATTTCTGAACAAGTAGTGGCCGGTAGTTGAGTTTTGTTATCGTAAAATACTTTTCAAAGTGTGGAAAATTAAAACTTTTCCCGATCATTTATTAAATATAGTAAGAATGAAATTATTAATACAGAAATGATGAACTTAGATCAGTTTCGCCCTCGAGTATTTGGACATGTAAGTGTATGTGGCTCAAAAGCTCTCTGAAGCGTTAAGTTAAAAATCACGTTTATTTAATGGCGTGGGAAAAATTCAAAAGCTAGTGGCATTTTCAGATATCGCCCTCTTAACAGTTAAGCGTGTACAGCATGCGTTGAGGTCTATTTGTAGTAGATAAATCACCCTCTAATGGGAGAAAAATATTCAATATCAGGAGTGTTTTTAAGAGTTCACGTTACTAATCTTCCGAGCGTGTACTCTCAAAACAAGCTTTGTATAAAACTAAATCTTCTTTACAGTTTACACTATGGCAACTTGCCAAAAGAGAAAAAAAAACTTCCGGTCATAATAACTCTAAGAATTTATCGCAGCCTTGTAGTTTTAAACCTGAATTGATGTACATGAATTATAGCAACAGTGACAGCATGTGAAAGCATAAATGTATTTTGCCACCGGCTATTGAATACTAAGTGCAAGGCAGTTAGTGATACAAGAGTTTTATTTACCCGAAAGCCGTATGAGACTCAAGTTATAACTTCATCGATTAAAGTGATCTTTTGAAAAACCACGGGGAACTCTTTTTTGGGCACCATGGGTTGTTTTGGAATTAATACAGGCGACTTGCTATTTAAAATTAATGGATTGAAAATAACTGTTATTCTCCATGGTTCATTTGTTTGGCTGTTATTTCATGCTAATCTCTTGTCTATGCATAACCTATTGATTTGCTAATTCTTTCTTTCTGGAAAATTTTATGTTGAATGTTGTGTGAAATCAGAATAAATCCTTTGATCAAAGAGGGTCTTTAAGGACTCTTTTGTTAATTTCAATGAAGTTTGGCCAAATTTTTGAAAAAAACTGCATGGTTCTACAAGGTCTCTTATTAACACTTATAAGCATCAAGTTGTTGGTCTGTAGGAGAGTGTGTTCAATCCAAAACAGCCTGGAGGCTTTTCAAGGTCCTTCTGAAAGAAATTTTTGCAATCTGTTATTTCACCATTTTTTCTTGCAATAATAATGTTTATGAGTCACATAGACAGTACTTACAAAATTGTTTCTATGATAAACAGAAATGAATGTTGGTCTGCTAAGAAGTGTGTTTTGACATGTTTGCTTCATGTTCTGGTAATGTTTCTTTAAATACAGAAGTTGACCTAGCTAAACCTAAAGAACCAACACATGGCCCTGCAATTTTTGTAATCATGATATTCTTTGAAAAGCAGTGATCTTTGTACTGGTCCCCTTTTATTTGAACATTCATAAACTCAATCTACAAGATAAATTGCCATTTAATCACCATCTTAGTTATTTATGTCTGTTAACATTCATTTACTAACTAATTAACTGAAATCGTCCTGTGTATAGTTTACTCCAACTCAGGGACTACTACAGCTGCTAGATCTTTCTAAAGAGCATCCTTATCTTATTGTAGCTATGTTTAGACACTCAGCATAGTTTGTTTTTGAAGAGCTAATCTTTGTATTGTGTCTAAAAATAAATGACTATCCCTTCTTCTTTGTTCTAAGATTGATCATGCAGCTGTGCAAATGTTTTTGCTTATGTTGTTCCTTGAAATGGAATTCAGAATAAATATTTGAAACAAGATTTATTTGTCTCTCCATTTAAGAATTGTGATCAATTATTTGTAATTATACAGAAAAATACAAATTTAATGAGGCTAAGTGTAACTTAGGCCAGTCTAAAACCAAGTTTATGCAACAGTTTCACTAGACAAAAGTGTGAATTTTGGTGCCTCATAAGGTTTGCAGGAGCACTGTCATGTACTCTCAATCAATTTTCTTTGTCTCTTTGCTATTTCTGGCTATTATTGTATGGTTACCATAGTGATACCTGCCAACAGTGTGCACTACTTCAGCGATTCAAACTAGCTTTTAACATAGATTAATCTTATACCACTGCTCTGATGAAGAGGAATGCTCTGTGGTCAAGTTGAACTTTTAGTTGGGTAGTATGACTATCTTTTGAGCAATGCAAATTATTTTTTTGAGAATTAACCCTTAAACTCCAAATATCTGCTTGTTAATTCCCCCCTCTATCTATTATACACTTCCTTGTAAATACCTTACAAGAAGTTTTGTGTTAGATCAAGATAACTTCTGCCTTAAGTCTGAGTATTCCCATTACCTGTTTGCTGGATTTTATATAGATGTTATAGGGAGAAGTTACATTGAATTTTTAATCAATCAATCCTGGGAGTTAAGGATTGAAGAATGATGTAAGAAATAAATGCAGTGAGGGAAGTTTGCATTTGGACAGTGAAACAGGTTAAAATGATTTGGGGCATACAATGTACTACTGGTTTCAAAAACATTTCCAGTTCATCTCAGGTTGAGTTCTCCAGGATTCACTCCTGATAACTAATTCATGAACAGCACAAACTTAGTTTAGTTTGTTTGATATGCATGTGTCTGTGTATGTGTCTGTGTATAATGCAACATGTTAATTATTAATTCATCAAGCCTTAAGTTATATGTAGATCCATGTTGTGATGCTGGAGCTAGAAATCTGTTTCATGGAAGTATTTGCTCTCCAGGATTTCCTCTTAGTAAGCTATTCATTAACAGTAGAAATTTAGTTTAACTTGTCTGATGTGAAGCTGCAAGTAAGGAGCTCTTGATTTTACAAAACAGCTAAATGTAGATAAATATTATGCTTTATAAGAAATCTCAGTATGAAGGTTTTCAGTTTTAGCTGGACTTTTTGTCATAGTACATGGTAAAGACTTAGCTGCATTTTGTCAAGATTGTTGCAAATTGATTAAATATTGATTTAGAAATTAGCTTAACAGGTGGTTGTTTTTTTTGTATTTAATTTTTCAGTTTCTCTCCTGGGCATTAGCTAGTTGAATATCATGCAATTTTAATCAAGATATTTTAAATTTTAAGCTTAATCGGTCCAGTTTCACCTCTCAAAGTACATTTCATTTTTATGACTTTGTATAATCACTATAGTACTCATTAACATATCTTTTGATGCTCCAGGTACTGTAGATAATCATGTTTACATCTTACCCTTGGTCTTATGCAGCTTTTTGCCTATTTTATCATGCAATTCCAACATTAATTGAGACAGCACTTGCTATCACTACTTGCATGGTTTTGTGCTGGTTTTTTTTTTCCTTCAAGTTTAGGGTTTTGTACATCCACAATTTCTTTATTTTTTCATCAAATTCAGGTAGCTGTGGCACAAGTGAATTTAAATGCTTCACAGATGAATTTCAGCCCAAGGAGAGGAAGTTGATAATAAGATAGTTTAGTCAGCAGGAGTAAAGTGTCAGGTAAATTTGAGTTCTGGGTAGTTTCATATTGTATGAGCAAATTTATTTAATACAATTTTTTATTTATTATGAATGTGATTGTGAATTTCTTGCCTATCATTTCAATCCACTCTGATAAAGGGCTAATACTCAAAACATCAAATCAGTTTACAATGGCCTTTTCACATTAACAACTCTGTTGATAAAACCAAATTATCTTGTAAATTACTCGCCATTGACTTAGCAAAACAGTTTCTTTAGGTTAAGAAACATACCTCCTTTATCATGATGATTTTTAATAGACTACATTAATTTAAGAGTTAGTTAGCTTGTGAGCCACAGGGACCATACTGCCAGAACTTACTGTATCTTACTCTAGTAGCATGTGAAAGTAGTCTTTCTGTTTTCCTCCTTTGCTGAGATGCTTAAGTCTATCCTAGAGATGATTGCCCTCAACCCACAGCTCTTTCTTTTATTCCCTGACAGTATGTTGGTACTCTGCATTGTTTACATCCTTAACCTTTTGGCCATGACTTTGCAACCAAAACTGATGGAATTTCTTCTTCCAATATCAATACTTTTTTGAGTAGTAAAGTGATGAGAAGAAACAAAAATATTTCTCGAGAGGATAATGCTTTTATTTAGAACACCAAATTTCTAGAGCTAAAATTGTATGGAAAGTGAAGCAGACAGTGTGGAATATTGACACAAGAGCATAATTCAGTACAACAAGATCTGTGAGATAAGAAGTAGTTTTAATAGTAATATTTATTTTTGTATCTATTTAGGAGCCATGAGTGAACCAGGAGACCAAGTAGCAGTGGGTGGGCGGAGCATGTTGGACAACATGGTTGGAGTTGGTGACATGGTGCTTCTTGAGTCCTTGACCGAAGATTCAGTGATAGAGAACCTTTGGGACAGATACAATAACAAAGATATCTATGTAAGTTTTAAATGAATTCTCCCAGTAGAACCAACAAATCTACTTGTAAATTGAAAGTCAAATTACATTGAAAAATGCTGTTTTGAACTCACACTTTTGTCTGTTGTGCTTGACTTCTAAAGATGTATAAACAACATTAAAAACATGAATTGCTAAAATAATACATTCTTTATTGAGACATCTTAGAGCTTTTGTTGTCACCCTTTACTGTTTCACACTTCCTTCCTTTGTATACAATTATATACAAGCATCACAAATATGAGCATTTCAAAAATTAAATATTGTGTGATATTACATTGTACTTCCCCACCTGCCTTGTGATGATCACCAGATGAATTATATTTTACCATCTGCTTCTAAATATCAGTTGTTGAAACATATCAGATTTAAAATTGATCATAGGTTAATACCGAACCATTTTCTCTACCTAACCAGTGCATAATTTATGTAAATCTGGTAGACTGGATGTACATGCACATACATTTAGACACTGTTACTGTCAAGGTTGGCTGCATTACCCATAGTTTTTACAACAATATTTTTTATGGAGTTGTCAAGTTTGCATGACATTAATTTACAGGAAGTTAATGTTTTTCAGTGGTTATATAGTTATACAAGTATGACTTGTACAAAATAAATTTATCAATATTACCTCTTGATAGTAGCTTTGAATGAATGTACATTGTACATGTCTAGAAAATATATTATATAGTAAGGGAATGGGGATGTCATATTTTTTTTTCATTTTATTTGCAGACTTACATTGGAGATGTGGTGGTGTCAATCAATCCTTATCGTAAATTCAACTTGTACACTCCTGAGAGGATAGCAGAGTACAGATCTAGAAACATTTATGAGTTACCTCCTCACATGTGAGTACAGCTCAGTGTTTGAAAACAAAGGATAATGAACTGCTTTGAGTCTTTAAAAGCTGTAGATGTGGTGGTATAATTGCTTTGTCAGTCTGTAGCCTACAAATCGTGGATCAAGAAGTCTGTTTTTTATCCTTGGCTGACATCTTTGTTTAGTATTCTTGGGCAAGACACCCTTGTCACAAAGCGTTCCTCTCTTGATCCTCTTGGGAGTAATAACAAATGGATACTTCACCAAATTGTCAGAAAAATCTGACGAAATTGTAGGAGAGAGGTAATGCATGAAGCCCATCCAGGGTGAGCCAACTCATCAACCAGTCAGGTGCAATACCATAACCCAGTACATCTTTGAAATCTCTCTGGCCCTTTGAATTGGAACTGTTTCCTTAGCTCTAATTTAAGCTTTTGCTTATCAAAACTTGGTGGTTGGTGGTTGTTATTTGCATTTTCTTTAAAACAGCTATGCCATAGCTGATGATGCCTACAGATCCATGAGAGATTACAACCAGGATCAGTGTATTATAATCTCTGGCGAAAGTGGAGCTGGAAAAACAGGCAGGTTCTATTGTTTGATACTGAATCATTTTGTGTGCTTCATCAGTTAGCTTGTTATCTGGGTGTTTCAAATTATTTATGCCTGCCTGCTGCTGACAAGATTGAAGTCACCACTGATCTTTCCAATTTGTTTCTTCAGAGGCATCCAAGGTTGTTATGCAGTATGTGGCAGCGGTGTCTGGCAAAGGCTGGGAAGTGGACAGAGTAAAAGAACAGTTGTTACAGTCTAATCCTGTCTTGGAAGGTTAGTGATATTTTGGATAATTATATGAGTTAACGCTTGTCACCCATTTCATTGGTTTCTCATATCTGGATCTTAGATTTCTTGTTCAAAGGAAAGTGTGTACAGTAAGTAAGTGTGAGTGTTGTGTGTGAGAAATTGGAGAGTGGATCAATGAAGTAACAAGTGGATAGATTTGTTAGTTCTCCTATACAAAAGATAAACTAAATGAAAGGATAGTAGAAAATGAACAGGAGATTGAAGGAATACGGGAATTAATTTAATTGACTAATTGATGAAAGGGTTGATTGAATTAACGATGCAAATTAAATTGGAAAAGCAAAGGAATGAGTTAATGAATTGATGAGTGGTTGATTGATGGAATGAGTGAATGAATCATTGAATGAATGAATGGTCAATTAATGGAAAGAATAAATGAATGAAATGAACAGATGAACAAAAGAGAGAATAACTTAAGGTGATGGAGAGATGATTGAGGGGATTCAAAGCTTATTGTTTGTATTTTTCAAGAGATTGTGCCTGTTGGGTGTTCATGAGTATCATGTTACTTTTGCAGCATTTGGCAATGCAAAGACTCTTAGGAATGACAACTCATCTCGTTTTGTAAGTGGATTTAATGAGAAACAATGTTACATGTACATGTAGCTACTGTCAGTAGATTCTTCCAATTCCTTGATATTAAATGTTTGTGCATAATAAAGGAATCTTCATGATCCTGGGCTCCATGGAAATTCCTGAAATTTTAGTTTCTTATTTTTGAGGACTTGAACAGTCCTTTAACATGCTGGATGATGAAAATCTTCGGCAACTAAAGGCTGATCTACTTAATATTTAGTATGTGCTCTTGAGACTCTTAGAATAAGCTGTTAACTGCCCTTTTCAAATTTGGTAGTTCTCAATTTATACAAATCCTTTTCTTAATACTTCATAGAACTTTTGAATGTTGTTTACTTAGAGATAATGATTCAAATTAGTTTCAAACTCTTTAAAGTGAATGATAAGTTTGTAAAATTTATGTTTGATTTTTTAGGGAAAATATATGGATCTTGAATTTGACTTCAAAGGTGATCCAGTTGGAGGAGTCATCACAAAGTGTAAGAGAGATAGTGTTACATCAGTATTACATTTTGTGAATTAATCACACTGTTATTTTCAACATCTTTTTAGAGGAAAATTTCTAATCACTTTTAACTCTCTCATTTCATTTTTAGATTTGCTGGAAAAGGTAATTTTGATTCTTTAAGGTCTGGAATAAAGTGACCATACACTGACATTACTTTATTTGTTCACATGCACAACACTTTTACCTAAGTTTGCTGATTACTGGAAGTGTGCAGGATAGTTGAGGTGCAGAAAACTAATCTATGCCTCAGTGATAGGCTCAAAGAGGCTCAGATTTTTGAAAAAATGAATAAAATCTTTCCTTATCTGATAAATGAGATCAAATTTACCATGATCTCTTCTTATCCTTTTATAATAATTTGCTAATGAAATTTTTTTGATGAATTACATTTATTGAATTGAAATTAATCTTCACTCTTTGCATATGCATGAAATGTGATTTATTAATTAAAATTGCATCTTAGATGCATTCTTAATTTTACATGCTTCACAACAATCTGAATTTCTTAATGAGCTATTTACTTTGTTATGTTTTTGAAAATGTGGTGTACTCAACACATATCTTTTCACAACTTACAGTATTTCCTGTTTATGTTATCAATTACTATATAACCCTGTCTCTTGAAGCAAATATGTATCTGGCAACTTTTTTTAAACAGTCCCGTGTGGTACATCAAGCCCAAGGGGAGAGGAATTTCCATATTTTTTACCATCTACTCTCTGGTGCCTCTGATGAACTTCTTGGTAAATTATTTTGCAATTACTGTAAATAAGAGAGCTATAATTCTACAAGGCTTTTTTAACTTAGTTTTTATGGTCTAAACTCCAAGTGACATGGAACTCTTGTTTTATTACTTTTTTCCTTAAATCCTTGCCTCTTTAAGATGTTGTTGGAATGCCCAATAGTGAATATTAGCCATGCTGCCTATCGTAAAGACAAGTGCTGTGGTCAGCATTTTGTTATGTTGGGCAATGTTAAACAAAGTGTCTTTTTTTTTTCTGGAGACCTGTATTTTTTCTGGTAACTGTTTGAAAATACACTGCTACTATTCACTAGACATATCATTCTGCATTGCATATTTTCAGATGATATGTAACTTTTAATGAACAGTCATACAGGTAAACCACCTCATTTCAACTCTTGCATCTCTACTTGAAACAGGGAAACTTTGCCTTGTGAGTGACTGTAATGATTACACTTACCTCAATCACAGTGGATGTGTGAAGGTCAATACAATAGATGACAAGAAGGACTTTGTAGTAGTTGAGGTTAGTGTCTCAAGATTACTCTGCATAGTATTTTAGTTCTAGAATGTTTACAAAATGATCACAAAAGCTCAGACTTTGTCGTTCGAGTAGTTCATCTTCGAAACCTTTCTGTTCTCTTTGTAGTATCTTCTCGCAAATCTACACTTACTAACAGAATGTCCAGATTCTTCTTTTAAATTGGTTGTTCTCTAAAGATACATTTATCACAAAGATGTTATTCTGTGTAACTGTAACATACTGCATATTTTCTTCATTTTGATTGTCACCTAATTCCTCTCTGTTTCAACAAGAGGGCAATGGAAATTGTTGGGTTCACTCAAGAAGATAAGTTGTCCATTTACACTCTTCTGTCTGCCATTTTGAACCTTGGGAATGTTGCATTTGATGAAGCTGTTGATAAAGTTGATGGACATGATATTGTGGCCCCTACAAACGAGAAGTGTAAGTTTTCTAAAATTTGCTTTAAGGTTGGCAGATAATGTTGAGAGATCAACCTTTACTCCTCACCATGGCTTGATCCAGGCATCAAACACTGTTTTCAGACTGTGTAGATTCTTTCCTCTTGGAAGTCTTTTTTAAAGGGTGAATGAGTTAAATGAATTTTAAGGTTGATCTATATGTATCACCAATTAGTAGCTTGGTGCTTTCAGATTTCGTCAGGTTCACTCATTCACTCCTTTCAGTTGGATTGTAAGTTCTCGAATTACTTTATTCACCCTCCAGAGGCTGTAGAGTAACAAATTAAAAATAGCTCACTGCTTTTATAGAAAGAAATCACTTACAGGAAAGGAATTTAATTTCTTTTATACAATCATATATATTGGCATCTATAAGTCAGAAATGGAACATTGTTTTGTTTGGCTTGTTACAATGTAGTCAGCCTGTATGGTTTACCAACAGTTGTTCACCTCAGTGTCTGTGAAAGTGGTGGATATTTACATTGCCTTGCATCATGGTAAATATCCACTGCTTTTCTTGAAACTTCCACTGATTATGGTAATTTTTCACTTCCTTATCAAACTCTTACAACAGACTTAGACTGGGCATGTGAGATGCTTCAGTGTGGAACTCAACTGTTGAAAGATGGTTTGTCTAAGAGAACTGTGGAGGCTGGTAACGAGAGGGTTTCAACTCATCTTACCTCTGTGCAAGTATGTTTTTCATTGTTTAAAAGTATTTAATCCTAAATATCCTGCACTGAGTATAGTTAAGTATCATAGTGTCCTGTTCACATGCAGTGAAACTCCTTTGAAAGGGTGCCTAGTAGGAAATAACTAGTACTTAGCAATTAGAAGAAGGTGGCAGCTATAAAAATATTATCTATTAGAAATCACTTACATGAATGCATGTCCTTTATAGAAAACCTTATCTTAACACTCTTGCACTTGCTAAAAGAATATCCAACAAATGTTTTGTGTTTCATTTACAATGCTCAAAGACTGCTCTCCCAGTAAAGAGAATTATTGTATTTCTTACATAAGTAAGTACAGTGTTTGTGCTTAATTGTGTACAGCCCACTAAATTAAAGTTTTTTTGAATTTAAAATCTTCCCCCTCTATTTGAACCTAGAGATATTAATAATAAATATCTAACAAACCTCGTTTTCTCACCTTGTGCTGCTAGTTAAGTCTTGTAACTTACAATACAGACCTCAAGCTGGGTTAATGTGAGGTCTAGTATATATATGAGGGTAACTTGCAAAATTGCCGTTGTTGTTATTAATCCTATCTTCTGTTAGGCTTACTATGCCAAGGATGCTCTCTCCAAAGCTATCTATCGGAGGATGTTCTCTTGGATGATTCAGCGGATCAATGAGAGCATAAAGGTAACGGTAATTGATTCTTAACCCTTTATCTCCCAGATCAAATTTATAACTCTCCTTACTGTCGACCATACCATTTTCATAACGTTAGTGCAGAGAATTTAGTATTAGATGAACAAATTATCCCCAAATTGATATTATTCTTTATTCTTATCATTTATCTGGTTGATATTGTGTCAATATTGTAAGGAGAAATTCTGTCTTGGTCACTCACAGGAGTTAAAGGGTTAATTCAAAGGGAAAATACACTCTTCATCATCAAGAAAAGACGTAATTTTGAAATGGAATACATTTTCAGCTTCAATTTTGTTATTTACTGTAATGTAATACTGCTTATGATAATTATGGTGTTTCTCTTTAGCAAAGGTTTTTGTTTTATTGTTTCCTCAGGTTAAAAAGAAGGGTAAAAGGAAGGTGATTGGTGTATTGGATATTTATGGCTTTGAAATATTTAAGGTACCTACTCTTTTGTGTAGTTAAAGAATGCATGTTTTTAGAATAAGAGAACCTATTGAGTTAAGGATGACTTCAATTTTCTTGTTTCTATATTTGATACATTGTATATTGACAAGTAAATCACTTAGCACGTTATTTTATGTGGATTATACCACAAACACACTCTAAAAAGCTCCCTCTCCCTAACAGGTCTCCCTACTTGTCTCTATTAAGCCTTTGTTTGTTACCCTAGCTAGACTCTTATCACCCCACCAAACAGAATTTGCAAATACTGTACTTTGTAGTGTTATGTGGAATTTATGTCAGATATTTGTTTCCATGGCAAGCTACAAAAGTATTGGAAACTACTTAGTATACAAATATTCTTACATGTTTTAAACACAATAATTTTGTGTTCAGTTGCTTTTTAAAGTGTGAAACCTTTAACCCCTAATAGTGATTGGCATCTAATTTCTCCTTACAATGTCACCCCTGAATCACACAGTAAGGTCATGAGAAAACAGGAAATGATCATCAACTAAGTAAGCTCTTGATCATTAAACAAATTCTCCTTATCAGCATCTTTGAAAATGTACAGAGAACAGTGAGGAGAATGTGCATACTGATGTTAGGGTGTATAGGGTTGAAGTGTGGTAATTTAAATCATTTTCAACACTTATCCATAAGTGGTCCAGCAAAGTAATTGAGTACTTTGAATTTTCCAGAATAACGGTTTTGAACAGTTTATCATCAATTACTGCAATGAGAAGCTGCAACAGATCTTTATTGAGCTGACACTTAAGTCTGAACAAGAGGAATATATCAGAGAGGTAGGAATGTGTAGCTAATACCACTCTAGAAGTCATTTAGTCTCCAAAGGCATCACAAAATTTCCATTTTCAAAATTTGCATTTGTGAAAATTCGGAATGAAAATGTCTTTATCTAGAATTATGTAACCTCTGTGGGTTGCTATGTATAGTTTAATTATCGTAAAGTTGTCAATTAAATTGTCATTTTGCAGGGCATTGAGTGGGAATCAATAGAGTACTTCAACAATGCAATCATCTGCGATTTGATTGAAAAGGTGAGTGTACGAGTGGTGGGTCATCTCTAGGGTTTCTTACATCACGTATCCACCCGTGTCCCTTACATTACATACAGCCAGAAGCATAGAGGTTGATTACATTGTATACTTCTGACACCGGTCCGTTGCACCTCTAGTCACTGTTTGACGGCTTAGCTACTTAAAAAAAAAAATAGACAGTCTCATGCAGCGAAGGAACTCGTTCGTGTCTTGGGTTGTTAACGCTACATGTACATACATTGCTTTCTCTTGTTATTTGTTGTAGAGGAATTTTACTGTTCCACATTGTATTGTTTATGCATTTGTTTATCGGGATGGCATCGTTAGTTTTTCCACCTTTCACTGATTCACTTTTACTTTGTGAATTGGAGTACTTCATTTACAGCGCGGTACTTCTGTGCTTTTTTTTATCACTGGTCATGATTCCTGTTGCACTCGTATAATCCTGTGACAACACATTTTACACACATTTAACAACTTCTTAGTTGTATCATACTTTTAAAAAATGCCTCTATGTTGGTTTCGTTGTTATGATAACGAAGAATCGATCATCCAGTGTGACCGTTTAGGTGAGTGTAGTCCTGAAAAGGACTTTCGTAACTAGCAGTGTGGACATCAGTTCCATTCTTGGACAATCACACCTCATGAAATATATGTTATTCATCGGCGGGAGGTCCGTAATGGCACATTTTTTGCCCATACGGACCGACCTAGACCGGCAATGGACTTAACTGATTTCATTTAATGTACAAGGAATAATGTTTCATGCAAATTACGTTTCTATCGTTTCGTCTCAGACCCATGTGGGAATCATACCACTTCTTGATGAGGAGTGTTTAAGACCAGGAGAGGTGAGTACGGTCTTTCTAACCTCTACTTTTTCTACTTACAATTTGATTTTCATGTTGGATATCGGAATATGGTAGTTTGCAAGTTCAGTAGGTACTGCGATGAATTAAATGTGAGACACTGTGTACTCCAATGAAGGAACCACAGTACGTCCCAAGAGACTGATGTTGAAGTATGGAGTCATAGCGGAGCTCGCAGAGCGTAGCTCCATAATTATACAAAATAGTAGTAACCCATCAAGCCGAAAAAATTTGGATGTACGACCGTACGACCGACCGTACAAGGTGCTACTTTTAGCATGCGCGGCCAACTGTACCACGGGCACTATCTTATAATCAGTCCTCTACACGGACACGGAGAAGTTGCGAATGAAAATCCATTAATATTACCACGCACTTTATCCAGAGTAGGGGCTTTAGTTTTGTTGAAGAGACGTGCGGGAAAAAAAAAAAAAATGCGAGCTCCGCTTTTAGGCTTGCCTAAATCTATATGTTATTTTCTTACTAACGCTATTGCACTGGCGAGAAACCATTATAAATTTAATGTTTTTCCGATATCTCTATATCGATATCAAGCTAACTCTCTTACTCCCATGAGTGACCAAGACAGAATTTCTCCTTACAATATCAATACAATATCAGATAGACATGTGTTGAGATTAAAGAAAAATTTAAATGAGGGGGTCATTACTTGATCCAATACCAAATTCTCTCTGAACTAGAATCATAAGAATTGTATGGCAGACAGTAAGGAGAATTACTAAGAAGATATTGAGAGCGAAAGGGTTTAGAGTTAAAATGAGCTACTAATTTCTTCTTACAGTCTTACCCTTGAATTAAATATGAAGGGTAAGAGAATAACGGATATGATTATAATTTAGAAAGCTCCTGATTGTCAAACAAATTCCCCTTGTCAGTACCAGAGGAAATATAAGGAAAAAAGTGCGGAGAATGATATGATATATAGTGATATATAGTATAGTATATAATGACCCCCTCATTTAAATTTTTCTTTAATCTCAACACATGTCTATCTGATATTGTATTGGTATTGCATACATGGCAAATCTTTCAAATGGTTTCAGTCATACTTGGAAAACCGCACACAGAAATGTTCTGTGAACGGGTCGCTGTCCAGCAGCTGCTCATTAACTTGCGGCGTCCCCCAGGGGACCATCCTCGGTCCACTATTGTTTTTATTATATATCAACGATCTTCCAAATTGTTTATCAAATTGTGAGCCGAGGATGTATGCTGACGACACACACCTTACATATGCGGGCGGTGATCTTGAGAGTATACAGCTTTGTCTGAATGAGGACTTAACAAACGTTTTCAACTGGCTACAAGCGAATAAACTCACACTGAATATGACAAAAACCGAATTCATGCTAATAGGGTCAAGGCAGAGACTGGGTACTCTCACAGCTTCACCAACAATTAGAATGAACAGCACTCAGGTGAGCCGGGTTACTTCTACAAAATCGCTTGGTGTGATTATAGACGATAGGCTCGATTGGCATAGTCACATCGAAAAATTAACAAAAAAGATTGCCTCTGGTATCGGGTGCCTAAAGCGAGTCAGGTATCTGATCCCAGCATCGACCTTACATCTGCTTTACCAAGCTTTAGTAAAACCTCACTTTGATTACTGTGACATTGTCTGGGGTAGCTGTGGGATAACGCTACGAGATAAGCTGCAGAAATTACAGATTAGAGCAGCCCGTGTTTTGACATTTTCCAGCTATGATGCCGATGCAACTAAGCTACTTGAATTTTTAAGTTGGAAAAATCTGACAAGCCAGCAGGAAATTCATAGAGTTACCATGGTTTTCAAATGTCTGCACGGGCTAGCTCCTGAATATCTTAATTCTAAGTTTAAATGGCGTAACTCTGCTTATGACCTCAGGGACTCTGAAAATAAACTCAATGTTCCTCTACCTCGCACTAACTATTATCGAAAAAGCTTTAGCTATAGTGGAGCCACATTATGGAATAGTCTTCCATGTGATATAAGGAACACAGAGTCTCTGGGGTTATTTAAACGCAAGATCAATGCCACTCTATAACGCACGGCATTCACGGAAAACAGCTTTTAAATATTAGTTAGTGTTTTAATTTTTAAATAGTTTTAGTTAATGTAATTGCTGATGAATTGTTTCGTGCTTAAATAAAGATTATACTTATACTATACTATTGTAAGGAGAAATTCTGTCTTCGTCACTCATGGGAGTAAGAGAGTTAGCTTGATATCGATATAGAATATCATGAATACCAATGTTAGAGTATTTAAATCACTGTTTAGTCGACTTGGTTATCAAACCTAATTGCACTCACTTGGGTGAGTGAATAAATCATTCAAGGTGTAAGTGCATGTAACTAATGCTCTGCTGGTAATGTCAAAGTTGTCGTCCATGAATTTCTCTAGGTCAGCGGTACGACGCTCATTGCTAAGCTTAACACGCATTGCTGCAAGCATCCGCACTACGAGAGCAGAGGAAGCAAGAAATTCCTATCTGATATGACTTTGCCACACGACTGTTTCAGGCTCAGACACTACGCTGGGAGCGTAAGTAGTTAACCGAAAGCCTTCAAGCTTCTATTCATGATTTTATAATAAATGTGGAAATTCTCGAGCGCTCATATTACATTTGAAGGTCGCCAAAAGGGGAATTTTTGAAAATTGAACCTGGAGCCCTACCGGTACTACGCTCTGTTTTAGCTTGGAATTGCTTTCCAAACTTTTTTCCCAATGCTGCAAGGGTCGCATTAATAGTGTGCCTTTTGGGTAACGGAGCTTTGAATTTTAGTGTGAGGGGAGGTAAGGTTTTCATGCTGAACCATAATGAAGCCCACCGCAATGATACAGGCAATAAGCAGTCGATAACAGGTCGATAGGGAGGAATTATTCAATTGGACAACATATCATGGAAAAGTAAAAGTTTTTCTCATGGGACAAGGAACAGGAAGGTCTGAAGCCTTGGTTACGTGAAGTGTGATTTCCATGGTACTCAATTTTTTTTCTCTTCTACCAGGTAACTTATAGCGTTAGTGGTTTTCTGGACAAAAACAATGATCTGTTATATAGAGATCTCTCCCAGTGCCTTTATGCTTGTGGTCATCCGTTGGCCAAAACGCTTTTTCCGGACGGTGAGTTATTAAACACGGGAAACTGTGGCTAGCACAGGGCCTTACAAAAAGAAAAAGAAAAGGAAACATTGATAAATGTTATGTAGTATATGTGATCCACAGTTGAAATGGCAAACAATTTGTTGATTGCTGTTGTGTTCTTTGCGCAACCCTTCACTGTCACAGCTTTTGGCAGGCGTTCATTCGCCTCTTCGTGATCAGACAATACTTTTATTTAACGCGACGAATACATTTCCATAATTTTGCTCTGCATTTATCAAAATCATTAGATCGTTTTCGTCCGTTGGTTATTTGTTTGAAGGTGAACGTCGAAACTGTGTTGCGAGGCGGAGCCACGATTTACCCTTGGGAAGGAAAATACTTAAGTACTGTGAAAATCAAGTTCAATAAATGCTGAAACAGAACAAATACAACTTTGGATATACACGTTTTGCTCAAAAATGTAATGTGAACCTGCCTTTGTGATTCCTCCCTCAAGCTCTTGTCGTAAACAATGACCAAGATTATATGATGTTATCAAGAGCGAATAACGAGGGGACAACGGTCTTAGAAGCTCCTTACGTTGGCCAGTTTACATCATCAACTCAGTTGATAAATACCAAACTATATTGTAATACTCCTATTGGACGCAGCACCGCAGTTACTTTAGAAACTCACCCCATTTATTTAATAACCAAGATCGTTTTCCGTTTACGCTGATGTAATGCTCGTCTGTCTCTAGGTTGTCCAACCAAGGCAACCAAAAAAAGACCACCAACCACAGGAACTCAGTTTAAGGTAAACTGTATCTAAACCTAACCTTAAGCAAAGTGATTACCACGTGAATGTGGAGTTATTGTTGAGGAAGTCTAGAACAATTTTCAATTGAGTGTCGAAAGGCATCATGGACTCGTTAATTTGCTTCACGGCTCGTTGTAATTACGACTCGTTTCATTTGCGCTTTCCCGCTTTTGTGATTTTTTCCCTCTATTAAAATCAGCCGTTGTGGTTACATTGGTTTACGACACTTAATTGAAAAGGGAAATTGAAATAATTGAAATAATCCCTTTGAATGTGAGATAATTGGCTTGATGGCACAGGGACTGTTTCTTAGTACCCTAAGCTTTATTGACCACTTAATGTACAGGATCTCGCTCAAAGATACCACTTACTTTGACTTTAGGAGAGAAACATGGATTCCAAATAACTTGAAAGACTATCCGTTATACTTAAATGCTTCCGCTTTCAGTTACCGTTCGATACAGGTAGAAAATAATAAAAGCAGGCCGTTGGGACTTAGCAAAGGGTGACCGCCGCCGCTAAATAGAAGTGACTGCTTAATAGAGGGGGAAATTACAGTGATTAAAGGGAAAGAAATTCGGGACTTTCACAACTGACCGCTCAGTACTGGGTGGCCGCTTAATTAATATGGTGCCTCTTAATAAAGGTTTGACTGTATTAACTATAAAATTATTACTCTTTGCTTTGTTGTTCGACCACAAGGTAGTTGTTACTGTTTCTACATGTATATTATCAGAAACAGTCAAGCCTCTAAGTTTTTGTACCTTGGGTACCCTGGCTTTAATATTAAAGACTTTGTGGTTATTACCTCTCAGAGGAAAACAGAGTTTTCTAGCTAAATGGAACCTCTCTTCTTTCTGACAGGTTTCAGTCTCTGAGTTGATGACAAATCTTAAAAGCAAGAATCCTCATTACATCAGATGTATCAAGGTACTTTACTTTATTAAAATTTTCATCGCAAAGGATTTGCAATTAGTAGCCATCAAATATCGCTACTTACTAATTCTATGTCACCAAAGTTTAGCTTCAGATTAAGACTCTTTAAGACTGTCACACTTATTTTATGTGCAAACGGACAGATGAAATAGGGAACGTAAGATAATCGTTGTTTCTACGATTTAAATTACATTTTAAAAAAAATACGCTTACAATACGCGTACAATACGCTCGATCGTTTTCACGTTAAAGAGCTTTCCTTCTTTTCCTTTCCAGCCAAACGACAGAAAAGTTGCAGGGCTGTTCGATGACAAACTAGTCAGACACCAGATACGATATCTTGGGTGAGGCAATTTATTCACCTTACATATCTTGTATAACTTTCAGGGGAATGCATAGAGGATCGAGTAACATGGAAAAGAAGCCTTAAGTAGTAGGCCCAGTCTATGCTTACGACAAACTTAACGGCGATCCGTTTTTGTTGGTGTATCTTACTGGTCTCAGTGTTAAGTTTAAATTTTGCTATTTGCAGTGTGTATAAATGCTGTCCTTGTTTCTTTTCTTTTATTTATTCACGTTTTTGTTGTTGTTGTTGTTTGCATGCACTTACAAACTATCATTTCATTGTTACTTTTTATTTACGGGTAATTTTGAACTTCGTAAGGATATGTAAACCCACTGACTTTGTTTTGCTGTGAGAAGTAATCTTCCTTGTTGAATCTTTTAATCAGGTTGATGGAGAACATTCGCGTTCGAAGAGCAGGATTTGCATTTAGACAAGAATATGACATTGCACTTGAGAGGTAAGAAACACTTTCTTTTCTCTGACATGTTTTTTATATGCAGTTGAATGCAGTTTAACGAGGTTAACAACAAAGAGCATCAGCGTTCTCTAGTAGTCATCGGTTTTTGCATACGCGCATGCCTTGGAATTTCATGCGTTCTTCGTTTGAGGCGTTCTTGCGTGTGCTTTGAGCGTGAACTTGCAGCGTTGTGAGGAGTGCCAGCTCATCGTCCGGGCATTTCAGTCTGTAGATCCTTCGGAAATTTTAGAGCGCTTTTCGTATGAGTTTTTTAAAACCAAAACCAGTGTCATCACTGTGGCCAATCGGTAAAGAAGAAAATTTCAAAAGGAGCCAATGGAAGCCGAAAGTGAGTATTTGTAACCGGCGCCAAGAGCGGGAAAACGTGAGGGACCAAGTCACAAATAGTTAAAGTTTTGCCTCCGATTGGCTGAGAGGGTTTCACGAGTGTTCCAGCCAATCGAAGAGTGTTGTTCAAAAGAAGCCAATAGAAGCACAAAGTGAGTATTTGTACCGGCGCCAAACGCGGAAAAACGTGAGGGACCAAGTCACGAATAGTTTAAGTTTTGCCTCCGATTGGCTGAGAGGGTTTCACGAGTGTTCCAGCCAATTGAAGAGTGTGGTGGAGAAAGCTACTGCCACCTAGGATCAACTTAAACACAACTGAAAATTGCAGCAAAGCTCTTGCTAACTAAACATTTTCTTATTCAGGTACAAGATGCTCTGTAAAAAAACCTGGCCCAACTGGGTGGGCATGCCGAAAGAAGGCCTTAAGGAACTACTTAAGGTACTCTCTATAGAAAAGCTGATCCAGGGTCTTGGTCTTTAAAGAATGGCAAAAGAGCGGACGGGCGAAACACGACGGTTGTTTAGGGAAACGACTTTGGATCCCTTCCCCCCACCCGGCCCCTCCGTTTTTGTACGCTTACTTTTTCACTCGGGCACCGCTTTTTCATTGATCAACTTTTATGAACGCTCAGTCATGTTTTTGCCGGTGCTAGGAAAGAACTATTGTGCATTTTGAAGCGAGAGGGTTGCCCAATTTGCACGGAGATGTGCCATTATCGAAGAACGGTCTGAAAAGTACGTTGATGATAATCTTTTCTTTCAGAGTTTGAATATCAAACCAACAGCGTATGCTTATGGAAGAACAAAGATCTTTTTTAGAAATCCACGAACGGTAAGATATGATAATAGGAGAATGACTCGATATTTAAGATTGTGTCCTTTTTTCCGGTTTTCCTTTTTTTTTTTTTTCGAAATAGTGAATTTGTAGTTGTGAAACCTTATAATGTTCTGCTGAGCTTCGTTTGACTAAAAGTTTGGCTAAAGTAGACTTCTTAGGAAGGCTTCTTGCGTAGTATTAAAGACCATGGTATATTACAAAAAGCGTAATTTACCTCGCCTGTGGGAGAAGAATTTGCGTAATGGTTACAGGCAAAATATTTCTCGAATATTTGTTCAAAGTGTGACTTTGTTTAAGGTGATCACAGCCTTTGCTTTTTGATTTCCGCAGTTATTTGATCTGGAGGAGAGACGTCTTCTAGGAATGCATTTTCTAGCTGTCATCATTCAGAAGGTTTTCAGAGGCTGGAGTCAGAGAACCAAAGTAAGCACTGTTTAAACACAAATGGGGCGGTAAGATTAAAGGCAGATATGTAAACCTGAAGGGCAGTCGATGGTTTGCAAAATTCTAACAACTCTTCCAATCCCCTCAGCGGTTGAGTGAGGCGATGCAATCACAGCAAAAGACCCCTTTAGCTTATATAAATAACTCAACCAAATTCACGTACTCCGATCTAAACACACCTATCGACCATTGAGAACGTGCGTCGTATCCCAGATAATTTATAACGTGTATTTATTTCAGACTCCAGCGAGTGAAACAGTCAAATCGAAAAACCTCGTGTCGTTTGGAATTACGGGAATTTACGTTACGGAGAGAAGCCGTTTGGGAGCCTAAAAAATTGTCTTTCAGTTGTATTAATATGTTATAACGATGTTCTCTCTCAAAGAGAAAAAGGGAGAATAATCCCAAATGCTTCAGTATTTTTCGCGAGTCAAGATCTAGGTTCGACAAATAATTGTTGTTCGGGGAAGGAACGTGTAGCCTTCCCGGAAACATCTATCGAGCTTGCTCGATGAAGTGGCGGAAATGGAGCTGAGTTTAAGGTCTTATCATAGACTGAAGGGACTTCTAGAATTACTCTACAGAAAAGTCCTCCTCTTGTGTCACTTTCTTTTAAAACTGTATTTGAAAGCATTTAAATGGCTTAAGAGTTGCATTGTAGGTTTTGATGATGCAATTATTTCGGCAGAATTTGGATTTATATAACATGGATCAAACTGAATCAATTTCTAAGTGCAAGTCTTAGTTTGCAGACCGAACTTAATCCACAGTAATAATTCTTCTGTCAAAAGTGGCAAATGAAATTGTAAAAGAAGTGACTCATCATTAGTGTTGGAAATAACATTTTCTCAGTAGAAACAGTAACTCTGTAAGACTGCTAAATAGACTGCTTTTAATTTGCAGTTAAAAATTTAGAAACGCGCGCATATTTTCGTGGATTTAACTTCTTTGGTTGCTATAGTAAACTCTGGGATGAGGCGAAACTGAGTTAATTTATTTCAATCAATCCACAGTATCTTAAGATGAGAGAGAGTGAAATTATCATCGCTAAGTATTATCGTGGCTTCAGGGTAAGTAATAGGATCTGAGAGATGTTGCAGAAACAGTTGTATTTTGTTTGGAAAGATGTTAAACATTTGTCACTAGCTTGAAACAACGAAGAATTTTGAGTCATGTGTCACAATTCGAACCTCAGAATTCCGGTCCGATTCTTTACCGAGTGTGCTACGGAGACCTCTTTTTGATGAGCTAAACGAATGATTAGAATCATAAAAATCATAAGCCACTGAATGTAGTTTGAATAAAACACCAAATTCCCAGCTTAAAGAGAAATTTATAATAATCTGTAATGAAAATTAGCCTTTTTTTTAGACCTTGGGAGTTCAAAGGTAAAAATTAACGCCTTCAACGCGTACATTTTCTCAGCTTTTCCGCATTTTTCCCTCGCTAAATTTCAAAGAGTAGTTAGTGTTTCTCAGAGCTTTGCAGAAAACTCAATAATTTTCGAAATATTACTGCAGTTTGATCATTCACTCTCTGTTCACTTCCGCAGGATCATCGGACTTATCTCAGAAAGAGAAGCGCTGCTATTACCGTCGCTCGTTTTGTTCGCGGCTGGAAGGTATGTCTTTCAATTTTGAAAATGATATCTGACGAACAAGTCGGGAAGCCTCTTTCTTCCTCAAGGCGCAAGTATTTCTGAAAAAATTAATGATGATCTATCTGTACAGCAGATCGTAGCAGACAAATAATATTTGAAATGAATCAAATTGAAACTTTGGACTCGAAGAAAAGGTAAAGAGAAGGAAAAAAGCTGAACTCCAAAAAAACATGAGACATTTCACTTTGAATAGTCGCTCTTTGGAACCAAACATCGTTTGTCGTGTTTGAGTGGACGTTATCGTCAGCATAGTTTCATTACAAGATCCTCATCTTATACTACCTTGTAGTTCGATTCTGGGCTGCTACAGGCAAGAATGGCTAAACTCTGTTTCTCTTCTCCTTCGTCTCTCTCCTACTGATATCACGAAAAACCCTTGGCACAGAAACGTGCTTCAGATCATTGCACATACATGTGATCATCATGTCTAAGTTAAAACGCTTGTTACGCTTGTGTGGATTCTCTGTGCGATGTTGGCTATGACAGGCAACAAGTGGCTAATATCGTTTTTACTCTTCTTTCCGTTAATAATGATATTCGCAATAACAGTGTAATAATGTAATAATCGCAATAGAATATGTGTGCCGCGCTGAACTCTGAACCCAACTTTCGAAAATCTTTGTGGAACTCTCATAGTAATACCGTAACAATGTCTTGACTTTAATTTAAAAAGCATTATAAACTAACTCTTGCAAACTATCTCTTGTAAAATAACTCCTATAAACTAAATCTTGTAAAGAAGGTAGCGACAGATTACTAGCTAATATGATTGCTTTGCCTAAGAGAAGATCTTGCCTCTTGGAGGCCGTGGGAATTCTACCTGCAATAGACAATCGAGAAACATGCTTTCTGGACTCCTGTGGCGAATTAGTCTCTCTCTTGTTCATTTGCGCCTTGTCGAGGAAACGCATTGTTGTGTAACATACATATATCAATGCCGCTCTACTAATATGTCACGCTTTCGACATAATCCTTACCACTTTCACAGCGAGCAACTTACAGTTTGGTTTGATTTTGTCATAAATAACACTCGTCTTTTCCAATTGTTTCTGCTCTTCATTTAGCCATCAGCTCTGTAGTGGACAAACTCTTGTCGTTTTCACGCAAAATGGGAGGATACGATTTTTCTGTGAACAACGAAGCATTCAATACCTTTGAGTGCCTCTTTTTCACTATTATTTGATCATTTATTTCTTAATGAGCTTATCAAAATAATCGTGGATAAGATCATGGAAAGTAATGGAATTTTATCAGTTTTATGGATTACCAACTTTGAAAAAGCCCTCCTTAGGCTTTTTAAGTTGATATCTGTGGAAGTTAAGAAAATTTTACCCTTCATTAATCCATTGTGGTTTTGTGCGTTGGCATTTTTTTTATTCTCAATATCTCGTTTTCCCATATTATCCTATTAAGTCGATCCGAACAGCAGTTTATAAGCAGTAACCAGTCGTTTTACGTCTCAGGCGCGGAAGCTCTACAAAGCCATGTTGTACGAGAAGAAATGTATCTGGGCTTCTGGTATAATTCGTACCTACTTCTACGGATGGCAGGTCAGCGTTTATTCTGTAAATCTCAGGAGAGATAAACACCTAACTTATTCTAACATTATCAATACATTAACCAGCATACACCTGAGGAGATTAAACTATTTATAAACTAGAGGGCGCTGTCTTGATGTAACTCCTCATCGAAATTCAGGGTACGCGGCCAAAAGTATGAATTACTAATCATGTCTTGGAATTATCCAAAAGAGTTCACCGGTAAAAACAACAACAACACACACATAAAACAGAAAATCTCCTAACACATATCCGGGACCAGGACTAGCAGTTTGGCTTTAATAAACCTCTTTCATTCACCTTGCGCAGTTTTTTGACAGCTTCACCGACTCACCAAAATCCGTCTCCAAAATTGACACTGTTTATACGTCGGTGTTTTATTGAATGATCCGTTTCTAGTCACACCCAAAATAATCTTCTAACTTCATCCTTTCAATTAATTTTCCCATTTAAAGAAGATACTTGGAGGATCTCCGAAAACAAAGCTTAGAATTCCTAACAAGAGTCCATTTAGCACTGCCAAAATTAACGATAAAAGAACTGCGACACCACGATGCCTCCTTTGTCTCCATTATCAAGTAACATGGATACTTGTAGTTCAAATTTATATTGAATATTGATACTTGAGTATAATTAATAACGTGCGTGTCACATCAAAATAACCTGCTATTCTGTTATTGTAAAATAGATGGTAAATATAAGAAAAAGGTGAGGGAAGAAAAAAAACCAACTATGTTAGTTATGTTAAATTTAGTTCACCCAAATACTTAATGGCACTAATGGACTAATTGACTTAGTGTAAATATAGTTAATGAGAGGAATCTAGCAGCGTTAACCAATGATGTAGATAGGAAAAAGGTGATACTTCATCGGCTAACTTCTGAACATCTAACTTCATTACGACTTTTAAATAATTAATCATTAATTGACTGTCGGAACGAGCGAGCACAACGGACAACATAATGAATTCATTCCATTCAATTTCACCAGGCCCGCAAACTTTACAGATCCATGGTTCTTGAAAAGAAGCGCAACCAGGCTGCGACTATAATCGCAGCCTATTTTACAGGCTGGAAGGTGAATTAAGAGTGGTATCTTTTTTTCCAGGTTAAGTTGTTAAGTAAGGCATGCACCTTTAGTCTGCCAGTGCAGGCGAATTTTTGGCACTCGGGATTGTAAGTGATAGGTCTAGCGCCGGATAGTTTGGGTTTTCAAAGCCGGGAAAGGTTGAAATTTTGTTTGAACTCATTTAGACAATCGCACTTAAGTCACTTATTTTGTCGCACTTCAAATCACTATTGTTTTGTCAATTGGATTGCCTTTCGCATTCATTCCATTCAATTCCACCAGGCCCGCAAACTTTACAGAAGCATGGTCCTTGAAAAGATACGCTTCCAGGCCGCTATTATAATAGCGGCGTACTTTACAGGCTGGAAGGTGAATGAAGAGTGAACTTTTATTTGGACTCTTTCAGACAATCGCATCTTAAGTCACTGTCATTTTGTCGCACTTCCAATCACTATTGTTTTGTCAATTTGATTTCCTTTCGCATTCATTCCATTCAATTTCACTAGGCCCGCAAACTTTACAGATGCATGGTCATTGAAAAGATACGCAAACAGGCGGCGACTATAATCGCAGCCTATTTTACAGGCTGGAAGGTGAATTAAGAGTGAAATATCTTTTCCTGGTTAAGTTGTTATCTAAGACACTATTAGCCTGCAGTGTAGGTAAATTTTTGGCGCAAATTATTGTAGGTGAAGAGCTCGGCAACTGAAACGTTTTTAATGCCAGGAAAGGCTGGGGAGTAAACAAAAGATATAATTTTTTTTCGCAAAAGGGGTGGAGGAAAGATAATAGGAAGTAGGAGGAAAAGGAGGGACTCGCCTACTCCCTTCTCTGTCCGCTTCAACCTTCAATCAAACATTGCGGATCAGTGAACAGTCGCAAGCTTTCAAACTGAGGTGTTCTTCTTTATGATACGCCTGCATTACCGGCCAAGAAACCACGCGCGCTTTGATCGGCTTAAAACTTGTCGTGAATTGAATAACTTTCTACAGGTCGTGCCGTATTCTGCTCGACAACTTTGTGAAATAACTGAATTTTGCGTAAAGAACACGAGCCCCGAAGACATGTATTTTTCCGATAAGACAGCCGGGACAGCAGTCACTTGAAAAAATAAAAGGGTTACGTTGCACCCCGAAAAATTTTTTTTTTTTTTTACCTTTGTCGTTGGTAGAGTGGTTTGCGTGTTGCTGCGTCGTAACGCTTTCTAGCTTTGCTTTGGTGCGACGAAAAACATATCGTTCAGCTCTCTTTGAGATCCAGTTGTTGATATCATTTCATCTTAATGAAGTCTAAATGGTAACTAAAAACTGTTAGTACCGCTAGCTTTAAACCCTCGTGCACCGCTAAAGTATACGTGTTGCATCAGACTTACAAAGATTTCAGAGTAATTTCCTACAGGAAGTCAAAAGTTATCCTAGCTTGAGAAGATGTTATGAAGGCTTGTGATCAGTCTGGAAAATTCGCGACGCCTTTTTAACTAAAAAAATGCAGACTTGGTTATTACATAGTTAAGTAATTTAGTATTATCAAGTGAGATGATAACGTAAATTGGTCACCGTAAAGAGTTTCAGAGCTGACGTTTCGAGCGTTACCCCTTCGTCATTCGCTCTGACGAAGGGGTAACGCTCGAAACGTCAGCTCTGAAACTCTTTACGGTGGCCAATTCACCTTATCAACTCCAGTCGATAATACTAAATTACCTTGTTATACTCTCCCACCGACGCAGCTCCACAGCCTCTTTAGAGACTTACCCCCGCGACCTAGTTACTTATGCGTTCTAGTGCATGTGGACATTAGACTTGCTTTTTTGATTGGCTGTTGTGACAGCTTTGGTTCGACCAGCGATCTGACAAAGATTTTTCTAACCATTCCTTAGATTTCTAAGCAGAATAATAATTAGACTTATAACTAACTTAAAACTAACGTAATTTTGAAAACTGAGATTAAATGTACATTGCCATATTAAAAACAAAAATAAACAAAACATGGAGTGGTCGCATACATCAAGAAATTAAAAAATATATTTTTTTTTTCGTTACGTTGTCTAGGTTCGTCGTGAGTATCATCCCAAGTTCAGAAAGAATGCAGCTCCAAAGATCATGAAATTTCTTCGCCTGTACTTTGTATGTAGTTTCTTAAACAAACTTCAGTCCTCAGTTGTGAATTATGTGTCATCAGTCTCGTTACAACTTGCACGTCACAAACAATATGATTCGTAAACTCTGATTCATTACAGCGTTACAGATATTTGAGCACGCTAAAGAACAACCTACCGTCTTTGTCACCTGTGGATACGTATTGGCCTTCATCTTCACCAATGTTTAGGAAGACAAACAATCTTCTTAAAGGCTTGTACCACTCTTGGAGAGTAAGTTGTCGTCATAAAACATTAGAGAACGAAAACAAACGATCAAACGAAAATACTAAATATTACGCATAGGCTATTGTTTCTATTAATGCCAGACTTTTTTTTCCTTATATTTGTTGCCCAAGAAGGCAGGAAGACTATGAAATAGTTTGTAAACTCGCTCAGATTTGGCTCTTTTCCTCCTCAGTGTAAGAAATTCAGAGACAGATGTCCTCCCGAAAAGAGAGCGATTCTAAAAGAAAAACTCCAAGCCAGCGAGGTGTTCAAAGACAAAAAATCTTTGTATCCTTCCACGTAAGTTTGATAACTTTTTGTTACAATCAATATGTTTCTCGTCTTTCATGACTTTGTTAAATTCCGTCTCTCTTTATTTTTGTGATGTGGATGTTAAGTCCTGTCCCTGTGGATCTTGCAATTTTCCTCCCATTTTATGAACACAGGAGCCAAGTATTCCCAAAACATACCACTCAAACTTTAAGGAAGATAAAAACCGTTTTTTTTTTGTTCGTACTTCTTGTTTTGTAGGGTAGCAGTTCCTTTCCAAAGCGATCGTGTTAACCTTAATGCCAATCCAAAGTGGAAAAAGAACACTGGTAACAACAACCAACGAATCGTGTGGGCGGATTCTGTGTTAAAGATCAATAGAAAAAACGGCAAGGTCTACTAAAATGTTTTTATTGTTGTATTATATTTTCAGTTTGTTGATCAGGAATTAAATGTAAGAGGGGAGAGGATAAAACGGCTGTGCGTTAAATGTGGAACGGGCGCGGAGAAAAGCGAAAGTTTTCATGCGACGATTTGCTTCTCCTTTACAAAGATTTCAGAGTAAATTCCTACTGGGAGAGAAAAGTTATTCTTTCTCAACAGTGATCTCACAGTTGATCGAAAGCGATGTTTGCGACATTCAGACTTGATCTTTTGTTTATATCTATGAGTGATAAGCTAACAGATTTTGCTTAAAAGAGTGAATACCCTTCAAAACAAAGCGTAATCTGAAGGCTCGATTTCACGAAACTAGTTTTAGTCTGGATTTTAAACGTAAGCGTTTCGAGTGGGGAAATCTGTTTTTTTAGTTACTTCCTCTCATAGTTGGAACATTTTCTTAATTTGGAACGAACTCTGCATGAAAATACTTTACAGACATACAAGTAAGCTGTAATTTCCATGTTTTATCGTTCCTCTTCTTCCAGGCAGTACCTCACATTTTGACCATTTCGGATACTGAGATGCTGGTGTTAGACCCTAAGTCTCTCCTCACGAAATACAACATTGATTTGGGAGACATTCAGAGAATCTCCGTCAGTCCGCTGAAAGACGGAGTAATCGTGTTCCACATTCGCACGGTAGATGTCCATCTGTCTGTGTTATTCTTTGGGACCAATCAATATTTGTCGAGGAGGGCGGGGGGGGGGGTTGGGGTATTTTGAGGATCACATTATTTTTAGGGGAACGGAGGGAAATCAGTTGTCGCTAACAGAGCGTAAAGGGCCCACTATAGAAAATTGACTTCCAGTTAGGGGGAATCAAAAGAATACTACAGCGCCTGGGAAGGAGGGGGGGGGGGGTCCAGGTAGATTCTCCGCCCTCCCCCCCCCCCTCCCGGCGATAAATGATAAGCGGACTCTCAGTTTTTTTTTTTTTTCTAACTCGTGGTTTGGGGGAACTTAAAATTTTGTCATAGTTAGAAGATTAAATTTCAGATCGATGTCTTGGTTTTTGTGTCACAATTGCTCATGTTAAATGGGCGAGCACTGATATGTGTTTTGAGCCATCATTTTATTCATTTCAATGATTCTTTTTTTTCGCTGAAATTCATTGATTGACAAATGGCTAATTTGTCGTCTTGTATAGCGATAGTTAAGCCCTCATTATTAATAGCGTCTCGGCGGAAGCGTTTCTTTGCCCGCGGGAAAGTAGGAGGCTTTGAGCAACGCCAGCCAACGGGTGATAATTAGTAGTCCCAGATCCCCGGCCAAGCTCTTCTCGATTCGTCCCAAATCTTCCCGCTGACGAACGTGCGTCCTGTAGTGCAATGAACGAGGGCCTTCAAGTAGGCCAAGCGTTAATTTTTTTCAGCTCATCGTTTTGATTTCGATCTTGTGTTCTTTTCAGGACAAACAAGATAAGAACCATCAGAAAGGTGACTTCATGTTCCACACGGAGCATGTGGTCGAGTTAGTTGCCAAGCTGTTGGTGCAAGCAGAATCCCAACAAGACATGTCTGCCGCCGTTCATGTTTCAGAAAGGTAAAAATGGGAATGGATTCTAATAAGGGGTTGGCCTTGAAAAAAGGTGATCAGGAACCATGGATTCCTGAGACAGTTTGGTCTCATCTAGTCTCTGGATTTCTTGATGAAGGAAGTAGTTATTTGAGGAGACTAATCGGTAGGAAAAAGTATTAATCCATGTGCGAACCTTTAAAACAGACTTATCTTCCCTCATAACGTTAAGTCATGACGCGTGCACTTGCGCTTTGTTGTGTCACATTTCATTATATCAATATGTTTTTTTCCTTTTTAGGATCACTGTGAATTTTTCTGAAACTCCGGTCGAGCTGCTCTTCAAACGCGCAGACAAAGATCTTCCTCAACCGCTATTGTGTAAAAGAAAAGGAGCTGTTATAGATGTCTTAGTTTGATTATTTTCTTAACAAATCGTACAGTATTAGTTTGGTTTTTGCCATATCCACCTTACAGCAAAGCAAAGCGTTCATGGTGTCGAGGTTTTTACATCCTTTAGAAAAAAGTAAATTATTTAAAAATAACATAACGATTACAAGTTATCGTCGTGCATTTGTTTCGAAGGTTTAACTTTATTAATATTTAATTTAATCGGCAGAATATGAAAAATTACAAATCTTTCATGACTGGTTGGGCCTTTTCTCTCATCTCATTCTTTCCCAAAGGGTTTTGGATGTCAGCATTCCCTCGAGCACCGATACATCTTTGGCGGATTCTTCGAACAATAAGCTATTTAACTCATAAATTTTCTGCCGTTGAACTTGATTGTTTCATTCTTTTCGCTCCTGCTGCTTTATCAAGGCAAGATGTAACATAAAGAGTGTTTTTAAAACTTATTTTGCAATAAAATTATTTACTTGTCAGCTTATGTCGTCTTCCTTGTTTTCTTTGTTTGTCCAAAAGCAATAACAACAACAACAACCCAAGTCAAGGAACTTATCGCGACCATTTTTGAGAATTAAGACTCTTCTAATCTAGTAACACACATACCTGATAAGCTACGCTAAATGGATTGTCGTTTTATTTCATATGGATCGCCATTTGCTAAGTCGTAATTACGCCATAGGTTTTTCCACGGATACGTGATGTCGTTGTCTTTTGATTGGTAACCCCAAACGGAAGATGGCTTTATCTTCGTACATCCATTCAACACAGCTGTGCGCCAAAGAAAAAAAAAACAGACATAGACCCACATCTACGAAGCTTAAACAAATCGTTACATTAGAGAGCGTTGAATCGTCAAGCACCACTGTGAATTTGGTTATGTATGGTTAATCTGAGGTAGGTCAGTATAAGATATTACGGACTACATATTGAGTGTGAAATGCGGATTATGAACTGAAATAGTCGTGGGGCACTTGGGTTTTACTTATATGGGAGAGTGTCATCCAGGCTAAAAAAAGACCTTGACAATGTTTAAGAAGGTAGCCTTTCCGATTTGTCTGCTCTTAAACAGACAAAACAAGTATTGTTTAGACTTTGGCATATCGACTCCTGTCAGCCATGTCTGGAATATATGCAGGAGGAATATATTCAAATTAGATTTGGAATGTGACACGCGTGCATCATATCCTGTTTAAGGCTTTCTGTCTACAATGGTAGGCTAAAAATTTAAATTGTACACCCAATTTAACCTCTTCACCCACCAGAACCTTTTTGTAATTCTCCTTACTGTCTGACATACAGTTCTCATATGCTGTCATTCAGAGAATTTAGTTTTGGATCATCTAATAATCCCCTAATTGATGTTTTTATTCTCGTCTCTTATATGCTTGATATTGTAAGGAGAACTTCTGTGTCGGTCACTCATGGGAGTTCAAGGGACTGCCTCTCAGTTTGGAGTTCTTGGCGGACCATGCCTGTTTAGTAGAATTGTCCACCACCCTATCACCTCACAGGACGTTTCCGACATAAATGACAGGTTCAGATCGTGTTTATATTCAATCATTAAGTTTACTTGTTCTTTGACCACTACAGAAAAGCGCAAAAATAGCACCCTGTTGGCTTTTGCATCCCTTTTGCTCTTGTATCGTGACCATTGACCGGGAGATCTCCCAGGAGACTAGTAACAACGCGCAACAGAGTTGCTACTGTGCACGTATCTGCGAGGATTACGATTCGCGGTCGAAGGAATGTCTTGATTTTTCGTCGAAAGGCGAGAAGATGTGGACAAGAACCATCGGAAAAAATGGCTAAGGAGTCAAATCTTGTGTTTGTATGGCTTTTACTGTTGTGCTTCTTTGTGAGATCAAGACTAGAGCAGAATGAATCAGGTTAGTTTATTTCATCCGTTGTTACATTTGGTTAATTATCGTTACGTTCGGCTCCAAATTGAATTTTTCAGGCCTTTCTGTGACCGCTGGGGACTCCTGGTACTAGGTGCAGTGACTTTGAAATCACTATTTTAACCTCGATTCACAAATATTCAGCCAGGCCTTAAAAACGTCCATTAACAAAAATTAAGGCGCGCGTCAATTTCTGGACACTTAAAGTAACACAGAATCTGGCATATTCTTTGCGGTAGATACAGGCAGATACGTATTCTTCGCAAATTAAAGCTTAGATTTGATGCAGCTGAAATTAGTTCTTTTCATTGTCTAATTGTGTTGCCTCTGGGGTCATAGATCACAAAGAAAACTCTTCGATCCGAGTAAAAACAGTAGACAATAAACTATAATTGCGTGGAACGTGTAATAAATGTTTATAGGTAGCGATCGTTAATACGGTCGAGCACTTGCACTCGCAGCGCACAATTGGTATTTAATTACTGTCGTTTTGGGGTTTTGCGCACTTAATTGTTCGTTTTTCCTTTACGGAGTCTTAAGATTTCGTTTCGTCGCAATAGTTCAATAACAAAACTTCATAGCTAGTACGTACATTTGAAATACGATATTTACGCTGGGTTTATTACATCAGAGGACGTGTTACTTAAAATTTTCTTAGAAAGAGAATTAACACAGAGACTGTGTTTTGTGGTTGATCAAGACTTAGGAAGTACTCGAGAAATCATTAAATCATTAGTTTCATGCTCAGGTTGTTTTAGTTTTTGAGTAAATATAGAATTTTATGATAATTTGGAATTATGATTATGTGCGTAACAAGTGAAAACCCGATCCGTCGAAACATAAACCTTGATTTCAAGGTCATGATAATATTACTCTCGATCGGATATGAAAAAAATTAGAGATCTGCTGAAACTATCACTCAGTTTTCAAAATTTCATCATTGAACAAGGTGAAAAAGATGGCTGGGACGCAAGTAATTCTCTCTAGTTGTGCACAAACATATATCGACTTTCAATTCCATTATCGGGGAGCTTGAAAAATAATCTTTTCCCCATGATATGTTACGTAAGTGCATAGTTTCAGATTTCCTTTCAGTTTTCAAAGTGCCAAGAAAGCGAGCTTATCATTCATAAAAAGGGAGAGAATGTTTTGTCGTGGCAGTGCATTGCGATAAATAATTTGCCCTATGTTTCTAAAACAAGCAGTGCACCTGTTTTTAGAATCGATTCTCCGTCCCTTCGTGGTGCACATTTTTGTGTATAACATATGGAATAACGCCTTTTTCACCCAGGTGATACACTGTAAGTGTGGATTTTTCTCTCTGATCTTAAGAAATGGACTGGGAATTTCTCCTTTGACAAACTGACTGTCAGAGAGTGTGCACCTTTTGGTGTAGAAAGGTCTCCTCAAGATATAAAATAGGCAGTTCACATGTTGAGCCATGATTCTTAAGTTCTGAGGAATATCCAGTTATCAAAAATCTGCTTTATGTATCATAAGTAAAAAAACAAATTCCAACTTTCTTATCTTGTCCTAGACATGGGATGAGGGGAACATCAGACTTCCGGATTATAATTATGTTCTGATACAATACAATACAATACAATACAATACAATATTTATTTGCCATATACGACATTTACACATGGAAAAAAAAAATGAAGAAAATTGATGACAGAAAATAAATGGCGAGAAAACCTGAAAGAAACCACGAGGCTTATAACAAGTCAGGTTTTCTCACTTAAAATAACTAATCTTATATTAGAATTACAATATGGACTTATGGTAATTAACTTTGACCGCGCACACGTACACACACACACACACACACACACATATTAAGTAAGTTAGTTAAGAATTACTGCCTTACAGAAGCTAATACTTAGAGAGAAGAAATTCCTTAAGCTTTCTTTTAAAAGAAGCGGAGGAGGGAGAACTAGTTATGTCAGAATTTAACGAATTATAAAAGTTTGGACCTTGAAAGTAAATTGAAAACTTCCTGGTGTTCGTTCTGCACAGTGGCAAACGGAAGGACTGAGCATTCCTAGTATTATAATTGTGGATTTGACTATTCAGTAAAAAAAAGTTATTGAATTTGGAGGGGAGTGTAGAGTTCTCGAATGAAAACATAAAAGTACCTAATTGAAACGAATGGATATCATGAAATTTTAAGAGTTTAAGTTCCTTTAAAATAGGGCCAGTATGGGCAATGTATGTAGAATTGCTTACTATTCTTAACGCACGTTTCTGTAAGGTTACAATTCTTTGAAGGTTTGACTTATAGGTACCAGCCCAAGCTAAATTGCAATAATACAAATATGGAAGGATCATAGAATTGTATAAAGTACGAAGGGAGTGAGTTGGATAATTTATTTGCTGTTAAGGATATATGCGATTTTTTACTCTATTACAGTTGGTAGAGGGTAGCTGTTCTTGACAATTATTTAATTTACAGGTGGCAAGGGGTAAGAGTCACAAATAGTTGCAATTTACAGGAGCTTTACTCAATTAACTCTGTAGACCTTTCATCAGTATACAAATTTTCCACACTTTTCTCTGTTTGTTGTGCATTTCCTATAGAACTGAAAAGGAGGAATTGGTTAATAATCAAGATTTTTCTCAGTAGACTATTAATTTTTTTTATTCTCATGACTTTATTGTTTAATTGTGTTTTGAATAACACTGTTAATTTTTTCTTTACATAAAAAGTTCAATATGAGAAAGCAAGAAAGCAAAAAAGCAAAAATTGTCTATTGAAAAATGGAAGAAGTCTTTCTGGAAGAGACAAGGGGTTCCTGGTTGGCTTGACCCCCAATTTTTTTTTCTATTTTTACTCACTTGTCACGCTTTTCAGTTCTTCCGGTTTGTGACTTAAATACCTGTGTCAAATTGATGCAGCTATTGACAAGAAGCAGTGCTTGTATAGCGTCAATAATTTGCTTCAGTTGGAGTGCCATACAGCACAAGTTTGATTTGAAATCATGATTAGACTAAAATTATACAACACAACGTTCAATGACATGTACCACTTTATTATATCCATCGTGAGATTGAAAATCCTAGTGAACTATGCATCATAAGAAAGCCTTTCTTCTGATCATAGACGGTTTGTTAATTGCAGATTACAATAAAAATGTAATTTAAGCAACTTTTCTTTTAAAGAAGTGTCAGGAGCTGGTAAGGTGTGAAATGACCGAAGGTTCTTCTATTGAATTTATTGGGTATTGGATGCTACAGCAGGAGCAAAATGGTCGAAATCTGGATGCCAGCTTGGAGCTCTTCTAGTACTAGTCACTTTCACAAAGGATTCTTTTTCTTTTTTGACAGAATGATACTCTTTCTTTCCTTCTTTACCAAGGATTATCTTCCGGTTTTGGATTTTCCATGAGCAAAGATCTTTCCATAAGCAAAGAGCTTCCGTTTGTGAGTTTTTTAAAGTGCGCAATGTAAACAAAATATAGAAATGACACCAAAAACGAGCCCTATCATGAGGAGTTGCCACAAAAAATTTCTCTAGGGGATTTGCCCAGGTCCAAGATAGTGACACCATCCTGATTTATTAACTTTTAGTTAAAAGTATATTTTTCTAAATAACTTGGGTGCTTTTAAAGATTTCTATTAAAGATTTCTATTTAAAACTTCTCACATTTTTTTTTTCTTTTTTTTCTTTTCAAGTGCCATGGTACATTGGCTGTTACAATAACAGGGATGTCACTAATGGATCCCACACATCTGCTCAAAGGGATCCTATGACACCAGTGAACTGTGTCAGTCAGTGTGTTAAGCGGTAAGTGTTATTTGGTGAGTTGAAAAGATAAAGTTTGGGGAAAACAAAATTAGTTGTTTAGGTTAGGTTCATTCCACCTTAAAGTCGCTTTTTTAATTTTCTTTTTTATGACGACACTGTAATTGCAGTTAACTTGGTGAAGATTGATGAAACTGGTATCTGTAGGTTGGTTTTGATGTAATACCAAATTCTCCTTGTTAAATTTTCCTTGGAAATACACGAACATTCAGAAAGAGAATTCAGCAGTTCGTTTATCAGAATTCAGTTAGAAATTTTTCCCCAACAATATAGCCTTCACTTCATCCCTTGTTTTAAAAGCATATGGCTAATAACCCTTAGTGTCACCCTTCACAATAAATCAGTTTAAACCCTTTAAATACCGACACACACTGTTCTCCACAAATAGGGGAGAAGCTGGTTTCCTTTCAATTCTTGTTTCTGAAGGGCTGGCTTTAAAGCGGTGTCACATCTGTCTTGATCTCAAATAAATTTTATTTCCTGCAAGTACTATTTTTATTGGCTGCACAACACCCAAAAACTATATGGAAAACACTGAACGCAGGGTGATATGTGGAGTTCATTCAAAAGTCATGTACAGTTGAGAGACAGTATAGATGCAAAGAACTTCAATGATTGAGAGTTTGGCTAAGAATTTGGAAAGATGATATGAAGTCATTGGTATGATCAGGAGACATTAATGGGTTAGTCTTAGAGTGTGATAGCTGTTCCTGGATCAGAAGGTGAGGCTTTATGCCAGTGGGCCAAATGTAATTGAATTTGTTTTGTTCCCTGGCAGCTACCGTTATGCTGCAGTAAGAAATGGAAGTATCTGTATTTGCCTTATGGAAATAGACAAGAATGCCACCACCAATGATATTCACTGCAACACGAGGTATTAAATGTCTGCTTAAAATTATTTATTATAATAAATTATTGTTTAAAATTAATTTATAAGCAATGTCTTTTAATCCTTTACACTGTAAAATCAGTATGCATATTCTCCACATTGTTCTCGAAGCATTTCTTAAGATGCAGACATGGAGAATTTGTCTAGCAATCAAGAGCTTCTTTACTGGGTGATCAGCTCCTTTATTCTCCTGACCCTAATTTTTTATTCTGGGGTGATATGGTAAAGAGAAATTAGATGCCAGCAACTCTTAGGGATTAAACGGTTAATAGTACTGGTACCAGGACATGTAGTTTGATTTTCAGGGGGTATTGCCTACTAGCCCTAACTAAAATTATCTGATTTGGGGGAAGAATTTGGTAGGGGATCCAATGAGAGGGGTAGAGGGGGGGGGGGGAGGCCAGTATTAGAGACAAGAAGTTCATAATTCCCCTTCTCTATCAAGCTTTCTTTTCTGTGGGAGATGTGAAAGCCAAACCAAGCTGTTCAGGTTTGATACCTGAATGACTACATGATGGTCAACATGTCATGTTCTTGGGATAGATACTTATGTTCTCTCTCTCTCAGGCCAGGGTTTGCATACAATTATGTGAGGACGATACATGTAGGAAACTATAGCTCTGAAGCAAAAAAACAGCATTTTTTTTCTATAGAGTGCATCTATTTGTTTGCTTACAGTTGTCATGGAGACAAAAGTATCAAGTGTGGAGGAACAAATGCAAGTAATATCTACTCAACATCCGTCCCACTTCTTGAATCATTACATAATATTCTTCCAAACCAAGCTGCAAATGGCACCTTAGTCACTGTTACATCAATACTCTCTATCAAAAGATTGGCAGATGAAGTCAGTGGTTTGAACAGAATAAAACAAGGAAATCAAACAGCTGACAGCATTTTTATAACATGGTCTCTTCAAGGAAAGGTTTACAATGATGCAAGAGTTCATTTAACTGGATATTCAATGAATATCTCAAAAGATATAATATTTCAACAGTATGGCAGTCAGGAGGTTTGTGTTTTTGCACGTAACTTGTTCTCATTCCAACGGAAATGCAGTCGTGTTGGGGTTTTGGTTCCAATAACTGGCTTACAACTTGTCACTGTCTTTCAAGGAGGTAGCAAAGTGCCCATCAGATTTCCATCAATAAGAAGCTGTAAATTGGTTTATTTCAAATTTATGATTGTTCAGGGGTCCTTCCCTGAATTTAGATTTGACTTTGGGGATAGAACTGTTCCATATACTGCAACAGATTCTTCAACAGATCACAATTCACAGGATTACTCTTGTATGACTGCTTCCCACATCTTTAGAAGTTCAGGCAATTTTACAATCAATGTCACAGTGTCAAACGCTATTAGTTGGAAGTGTCAGACCTTTAATGTTGTTGTGGAACCTTTTAAGGCAAGCATTGAACTTGATAAGAATAGCAAGGATTGTTTGCGTGTTGAAGCAAACATGTCATCAATATTAAAAGCCAGAATCTTGGATTTAGAGGGATGTAGTGTTATCTATAAATGGAATTTTAATGATTCTTCCCCAAATATCACAACCTCAGGTAAGCAAGTTAATATTGTTGTAAGCTAGGTTTAACTTACATATTTATTTTGAAATTTGAGTGCCATTGTAAAAGTAGTAAAGCCTTTATACAGGCCCAAGTGGCCCATGGGGCCGGTGCTTAACTCCGGTTTTCTTAGCATGAAGCAGCTAGGAGTATTGCTACTCCCCCCTGGATGGGATGCTAGTCCATCGCAGGGTTATTCCCAGCATATTTTCTGGAACCCATTTGTACACCTGGGTGAAGAGAAGCACTGTGAGAGTAAAGTCTCTTGCCTAAGAACACAACACAGTAACCCCGGCCAGGGCTCAAACCCAGACCACCCGATCTGGAGTTGAGCACACTAACCATGAGGCCACTGCGTCTCCGTGTGCTATTGTGGTTAGTTGATAAGCTCATCTTGTAGAGCTCCTGACCAATGTATGGGAGGTTGAGGGTTCAAGCGTTAGACCCAACCAATACTCAGGGTTTTAAAATAAGAGAAGAGAATGTACTGCATTTGCTAAGACATCCACAAATGAATAGAAGGTCCATGTCTGCTGCATCTTCTCTGTACTGGTTAGCAAGGGACATTTAAGAACCCATGCACTTCTTGCAAAGAGTTTGGAATGCAGCTCTCAGTGTTGTGGTCTGGCCATGTAATAATTTATACAGGCCTGTCCAGTTGAAGTAGGTTTCAAGCTGAACAGGGCCAGCCTTTCTAAATATCACACATAAATGAATAAATAAATGAATAAATTTTGGTTTATTCCAAACCCTGAGAGAACCCTGACAACATGTTAGGGGTAGCAGATGATGGACTAGCATCTCATCCAGGGTGGGTCGGAACACCCTTAATCTCATGCTGTGTGGGCCACTTAATTGGCTCAAAATGCTGACTTTGTTTTTACTAATTTTATTAATAAAACAATTTTTTATCAAGGAAAATTAAACTTATGCCCCATTCACACCAAAGCTTAAACATGTTTAAAAGTTGTTTTGTTAAACACAGTTTAATTTTTTTTTTCTTCATAGAAACTATTTAGCCGAATATTTTTGACTTGAATGTAGCACATTGGAAATGCAAGTTAGCAAGTACTTGAATCCAATGGAAAATCAAGTTTTTCAGTTCTCTGTTTATAATTTTCATTCAATGAAAACCAGTTTAACAAAACATGTTTTGCTGGTGTGAATGGGGTATAAGATTGGTTTGAGTAGGGTTTTAGTCAAGAAATATCACTGATATTTCAAGCGAGGCAGCTCAAAGATGACACATCCAAGAAGGGGGAGAGGGGCTCCTGAGATTCTTGTTTGACACAAGAGCCAGCAAAAGAAATGTAAGGGGCAATTCATGTGGCCAACAGCTGTTGCTAGGTGACAACCCTGGTTTCATGCCATGGAAATCAGACTGATCTCACATAGTGTGAGCCTCTCGACTTAAGTACTAAGTGCCAAATTTATATAATTTTTATTATAAAAGGTTTTTTATTATGAAAAATTATACTCAGACTGGTTTGAGGTTAAGGTGTGTGTTTTCTTCCTGTCCAGTTCCACAGGTGTCTCACTCATTCTCCCTTGCACATCAGCGGTATAATGTGACAATTGCTGCATTCTATGATCGTGGTGTAAGTCAAATAGTGGAGCAGGTGTGCCCTATTAAAAGACTGCAAGGTGAGTACATTATATTATCTGTATAAACATACAGTACCACTCAAAAGTTAATTGACAGTCTTGACTCGAAACACAATAAGACTTGCCAATAGATATTTTTTGCATACCCTCCCTATTCCTGCATTAAGAAGATGATGCATGTATGTAAGGTTGCAGGAGACTTCTGACATATTATTTCTAGGGGGTCAGTAAGATCAGACAAATGCTGTCCTGAGGTTTAGGGTTTGGTTCAATTTCAGTTCATTTCACAGTTCAATTAACCCTTTACACCCTAACATCAGTATGCATATTCTCCATACCGTTCTCTATACACTTCTAAAGAGGCTGAAAAGGAGAATTTGTTTCACAATCAAGAGCTGCATTTGTTGTTGATCATCTCCTCCATTCTCATGACTTTCATGTTTGATTCAGAGGTGATATTGTAAGGAGAAATTAGATGTTAGTCACTCCTAGGGGCTAAAGGGCAAGGATTTTCAAATCAACAAGCAGCCTCAATCATCTCTGACTGACAAACAGCAAAGCTGATTAGACATAAAAAGGTTGTCACCATAAAATACAAGATAACAGCATAGAAAAAGTAGACAAGTAAATTGGGAAAAGATGACCTGAACTAACTATGAGGATTCATGCTAGGCTAGAAATTTAGGATTTGCTCAAAAACACTAAAAACATCAATGCACAGAGAGTCTAAGAGGCATGCTGACACAAAACCAAAGCAGCAGACATGGAACAGGCTGATGTTAAAGAAGCTTTGAACAACAAACATGTACAAAGAAAAGTCTTTATAAATGGCACCACTCTCATTCTTTGAGTGATTATTCTAGGCGTGATATTAAAACCAGAGAAGCCACATGTAATATTGGGGACAGGTGAGGAAACAACATTCACTGCAGAGGTATTACCTGCAATAGGACCAAAGGGAAATGTCAAGATCAGGTTTCACAGGAATGACAGGGTCCATGCACCATTAGGCAATCCTATGCTTGCCATATTTTGGAAACCAGGAAGGTGAGGTGGACCACTTTGTTTGGCTTACTTGTTAAGAATGCAGCGCACTTCCCTTGGTGGTGGTGCAAGACGCTGATGATGGACTCTGGAATCAGAATCAAGATGTCTGGGCTGTAGCTATGACCAGACATTGTTATGTAGTCTTGGGCAAGCAGTGCACTCTGGCACTGCTTTCCCCCACCCCCCCTATGGGAAACATACAGAATTCTTGGGGAAGGAGGGGAGTAACCTTCAATGACTTGGCATGAAATCTATGAGGACAAGAAATTTTCCTAGTCAGTCTACAGTGCCATGGAAACCAGGGATCATTTGGTGTGATTGTCAACATGAGAGTATTTTGGACAGTTATGTTGAATTAATTCTACCAAATTTTGTCTTAAAGGTTTATTGTGAAAGCTGAGGCAGAAAATGAAGTCAGCTCTGTTTGGTCTAATGAACTTTTGGTCTTTGTGTATGAAGAAATATCTGGGGTAAGAATTTAAGAAGGATAAATTCAGATAGTGGGAAGAATCTTCGGTTTTGCCTGAAATGAAGGCACTGAGTGTACCTTTCAATCATGGTTTCTTTCAACAGCTTTCCATCCATCATGACTCAACAGTGCTGTTAGGAAGGCCTTCCCGTTTGACCGCAAGTGTGAAGAAGGGGACTAATGTTACCTTCTGTTGGGACTTTGAAGATGGATCAGTGATAAATACCACATCAACAAGTATTACTCACAACTACACAAGGTAAGAATCTAACGAGGAATTTTTGTATATGCTTCTATGACCAAGAATGAGCTTGATATGAAATGCTTAAATGGCAGGTTCAGAGAGAAACAACAATCTAAGGTTTTCCCAAGGCAATGGCTTGAACTGCTTTGATTTTGTTTTACTTTGCTCTGTGATTGTTTAAGAAAACTTGGGCCACTTTCTCAACTAATTGAATTCAACCCTTAAACCAATTGTGACTTAGTGACTTATGTGTTGCACCTCTGTGGTAGTTTGCTTGTTTTGTTTGTCTTTATTGGCTCCTTGTGATGTTTTTGTTTGTCTCATTTGCCTTTGTGATTACATCTACTTTGGTTTAGGTTTCACAACACTTCATTGAAAACTTTGTCTTTGTCATTTTTTCCTGTTGTGCATAGGGAAGGGGAGTACAGAATCAACCTTGTTGCTTCTAATCCGCTAAATAATCCAAAGGAAACATCAATCATAGTCTATGTGACCAAATTACCAGCTTGTTACCCACCAGCTGTCACTTTGCTTGGACTTAATAGTGGAAAGGTGGGTTATAACAGAGATTTTAGACAAAACTTGTTAATGAAGCAAGTGTGGGGGTGGGGAAGGGGGAGTTCATGTATAGCCTGTGGCTAATATAGTGGGGTTTTGTATTAATGCAAAGTTGTATTGGAAACAGGAGACATAGTCACTGCCTGATTATGCCATAGTATTTCAAAGTAACATGTAGAAATTTATTTCCTGAATGACAATGCAAAATTGGTTCTCTTATTCCATGTGGTTGAAAAAAAAAACTAGCCAGGGAAACTTGGGCAAACTTGTATCCAAATTGACTCACTCATTTGATTTGCGCATTTGACTTGCCCAATATCACACATGGGTTTATCACATCATAAAAACCTGTGAAAATGTGTTGTCTGACTTAATTGTTATTAATATTTGAAACTCTGATTACAGCCAATGATGTATTTTACAGGTGTTTCGATCAAAGGAGCTTCGTTTAGAGGCTGATGTTGGTGTAAACTGCAGTAAGGCCGATCAACTTATTTACATGTGGAAGGTATTTATTGGAAGGTTTTTAATACGTTAATACGTCATTCTGATGATGATGGTGATATTGATGATGTTAACTGTAACAACAATGATTATGGCAACTGTAACAATAATGATAGTAATAACAAAATGATGACAATAATGATAGTGATGACAAAAACATTAACGTAGGAGTGGGATTTTCATCTCTTTAAAGTCATATCTTTTTTCTAATCTTTTTTAATTCACCTCGTCAGGTAACTGCTGCATCTGGTGCCCAAGAAGGAGGTACAGTTGAGCCAGAGGGAGTGAGTTTCACAAGGGGAGCACTTATCCTTCCTCCTCATCTGCTGGATTATGGAGAATATTATTTCCATCTTGAGGTATGGAACTTGGAATCTGTCTATGGATCTTTTCACTTTCACTCTTTTTAAGATCAGTTCAAGAGATGCGTGCAATTTTATCAAGGAAATGTAGTCAACAAGTAGATACGATGTGTTGCTCTTTGTCTGTTGAGTAGTGGATCAAAGATGTTACTGAAATGTGAATGTGGTTTTTCAGCTAACATTTATATATGTCCCTGGTATGCATAGGTAAGGGGAAAGAATACAGGATTAGCCTCATTGACCAAAGTGAGGGTGACAGTTGTGAAGAGTCATCTGGTGGCTGTGATAAAAGGGGGCACTTATGCAGTTGTTGCCTGTACACATGAAAAAATTGTAATGGATGCATCACCCTCTTATGATCCTGATTTTCCAGATGAGAGTCACCTACTAAGGTATGAAAACTGGCATTAAGTGCAGGCTTTTCCTCTTAGTTTCCTTTTCACATGTTTTCAGGATGTGACACTGAGGTGACTTCCCAAAAAAAAAATATGTATTATCTTTCAAAGTATTTCCAAAGAAACAATCAATAACTAATAAATGACTTGCCATGAGAACAGTGAAATATATATTGCCACATGCAAATTTATTAACCCTTTTAAGGGTTAATGCATTAAACTTCCATGAGTGACCGAGAGAGAATTTCTCCTTACAATATCAATACAATATCAACCAGATAAGTTATGAGAATAAATAAAAATATCAATTTGGGGATAATAAGCTGATCCAATACTAAATTCTCTGAACTAACATTATAAGCATTTTATTGTTGACAGTAAGGAGAATTTCAAATTTGATCTGGGAGTTAAAGGGTTAACTGCAAAAGATGTATTTTGATGTCATCATTTGTTCAAGTCCTGCAGTGTTGTATTTGTAGAGTTCTATAGGCCCATATTCCTTTATCACAGTTTCCTTTCAGCCCTAACAGTGCATTAAATAGTGGAGTAAAATTATATCCACATTGTGTTTGGGTTGGAAAGAGCTATGAAGTATCATGAGAGAAGATCCTAATTATTCTGTAACAGTCACCATGCATATACATTTGTTTCTTCATGTTGTAACTTGCTGTTGTACATACTCTCCTCCACACAGGTTTCACTGGAGTTGCCACCTTTTAAAAGACAAAGCCAAGTCATGTTTCAATGATTCTAGGACACCTGTCTCAATGAGCAGAAATCAGAGTGTTCTTAAGTTTCAAGTAGACTGGCTTTTGGAAGGCAACTCATTTGACTCCTATGAGTTTGTGGTCACAGTGGCAAAGGATTCTAGAAAAGCCAAAGCCTCAAAGATTCTACTCATGAACCCTGGACATGGACATCTGTGAGTTGCCAGTCAAGTTGTTACAATTTTTTTTTTGATGCATAACCTTAAATGTCTAGTGTAAGTTGATGTATACTTACATTGTAGTTTAAGTGGGGTAGGGGTGGGGATGAGAGTGCTCTCCTCCTCCCACAATTTTGCAAATTGAGATAACTTAACCAACAGTGGATAATTTCATAATAAATTTTACATAAAAGTTAAAGCAAAGATTAGATCTGAGCTCTGTGTATTTAAGAACATAAGAGGTGCATAGGTGCATACGTTCTCTTTTTTGATGTGATTTTGCTTTTTGGAGCGTCATGGTAGCTTTTGTTGATTAAAGATTAGACAGAACTACAGATGGAAGCAATGTTGGGTGTAGGCGTGAGCAGGGATGGTGCAACAGAGATGTTTCCGTCTTCCCTAGGTGTGGCCTGGGTTCCATTCCCAAACCTGGCATCACATGTGGGTTCAGCTCTGTTGTTGTTTCTTGTCCTTACCCTGAAGTTTTTTTTCCTGTTCTCCAATTTTCTTCCCTTCACATGAGCCAACACGAAGAATGCGGCAGTAGACAAAGAGCGAATCAATGAAAAGCCCCACTGTTACATTCCAATTTACTTATTGGGTTATTAGGTTATCTTTTTTATTTATTTATTTTTTTATTTATGTTATTTCCTTAGGTTGTCTACTGATTGCCTTCAGTGTGACAAGGGTATTGTGAATCCCACTGCACCTCTCGTCATTATGGGCCTATGCTCGTCATGCCCCTCAAACAATACCAACATAACTTACGAGTGGTATATTTATCACGTTCAACTTGGTGGCTCTGACCCGCCCGAGAGGGAGGAAGAATGTTTTAGTGAGTCAATAACCAATCCAATGATTAACTCTGTTCTTCATGGTACAGTAACGCCGCTGACCTCAAAACCTACTTTTTACCCTCTAAGAGGGTCAAGACCAACCAGTAAGCCATTAACCTACAAGAGCACTGCTGCTACAAGATCACCGCCAAAAAGATTTGGTCGTGGTCGTATCTGTATAGATCCTAATTTCTATGGACCTTTCCCTGCCACTGAAACAACCAGACGGCCCACTTTGGGTGTAGGAATTGGCACTGGTAGCAGTGCTGGCCTAAGCACTGGAAAGGGACTTGGAACAGGAAGTGGTGTTACAACAAACTCAACTAACGATGTTGGAGGTGATAACGATGACAAATATGACAATGATGAAGTTGATGATTTATATATTCCAACATATATTCCACCATCTGGAAAGCTTTCAGGAAGTTTTATCAGTTTCAAGAAAAACTCGATGAGACTTTTGGAAAAGCACACAACTACAGGCCTCAGGAGTAAAAATTTTGTTGTTCTCGGTGGCTATTTTCCACCAGGTCATATGTACATGGTGACTCTCAAGGTGAATGATCGTGACACCGGTCAGAAAGGATTAGCGTCTATCTACTTCAACACTAGTAAGACTCCAGAGTGCGAAACATGCGTTGTAACACCTTCCATTGGAGAAGCTTTGGAGACCGCGTTCCAGCTGACTTGTTCTGAAAAATCTTCCAAGGTGAGGAAATTAAGTTCTTTTATTTGCATGATAGGCTCCACTGGTGGGCGAAGCGAAATAAATCCTGTGCAGTGATTGGCTGGCCGAGCTGGCCTCTTGAAAGGATTTGTTTCAGGGTTTGGGTCACAGATGGGCTCATTGACTGAGAGCAATTAACCCCTTATACCCTAACATTAGTATCTACATTCTCCTTAATCTTCTCCATAAATTTCTTTGGGTACTGACAAGGAGAATTCGTTTAACAATCAAAGCTTTAAAGCTTCCTGGGTTGATTTAATCTCATGATCTTGATGATTGATTCAGCGACTTTACTGTTGGGAGAAATTAGATGCTGATCACTCCTAGGGGTTAGACGTTAATCGATGGCAGGTTCATTTTACAGTGGATGTTGGAAGACAAAATCAAGATCTAAGTGAGTGTTTGTCTAATTAAGAGTCTCCACATACATGTAGCATTGGGTGCACTTCATAAAGGTTTACTTGCGTCCAATTTCTTTGATTAGGCGTGGCCTATAAGTTACCGTATCAGCTATACTGTCGATGGCCTTAGTAACGAGGAAGGGGAGAGAATCCTGGTGTACTCCAGCTACAAATCAGAGATTCAGTTTGTTTTACCTCCTGGACTGGAAGCCTTTAATCACACAGGTTAGTAGTTCAACTGGTATAAATCACGGATTAGGTGTAGTTGATGTTGTAAATTGGCCACCCTGAAGAGTTTCTGAAGATGACATTTGTATCGTTAGCCCCCTATCCCAGTAAGTCCAACAGTTAATAATTTTGTTGGTTACCCAGCTAGATTCTAGTCCACCAGTCGGTTTGTTCATTTGTGTGCTCGTTTGTGCGTTAGGTATTTAGTTATTCCTTTTTGTTCTTTAAAAATTAGCATAGATATTGCAACGAAGAAATTGAAGTACTGACTGTCCTAAATAACGTTATTTTCTCGTTGTAGTTAAAATCCATGTGACGATAGCCAGCGATGAAGTACAGCGGAATTTTTTACCCGCGCAAGTGAGGGTGTTGCCTCTGAACATGTCAGAGAATGTTTCTATAGAAGAAGTTTTGTGAGTATACGTTTTCTTGCTTTTCTCTTCAGACAAACCTTCAAGCATGGTTAGATTAAAAAAAATGGCAACCTCTCATTAGCTTAGGAGGGATTTAAGGATTTTCACTATTTTAATGATTTTAAGTCCTTACTGGTGACTTTTTTTAAAATACGTGTTGTTTTAGTTTTTCTGTCAAAAGTTATCACGTAAAAAAGAAACTATTTTGGACAATTTGAATAAGGAGATTCCAAATTATTCTCACTTGCACTAAGGTGTTCATTTTTAAGAGATTTTTTAATCGGAAGGTGGAACCCATAAATATTAGTCTTTGGCCTGATTTTACAGGTTCAATAAGACAGATGGGAGGCTCTTGTCTCTGTTAGGTGACACAGGAGATGATCAAGGCATCCGACAATTCATAACAGCTTTGGCTAATTCCCTGAACAGGTAAATCGCGAGGTATATAATCCATTGTAGCGTGTGGTCGGCCGTGGGACGATGATCCCTTAAAGCGCTGTCGTTGGTCACAGTGCCTGCATCACTCGGATTCCTTAGCGTCCTTGTGGTATTTACTTCCAGTTCTAGTGAGTTTGTAGATCTGTGATATCGCATGTTTCAAGCAGAGACGCAACGAAAGAGCTTCAATCGTTGTTTTGTTTTGTTTATTTCTTCGATCGTTCTTTTTTGCGTATGGTTTTTTTTTTCTGTGACACTGGCACAAGGACAAGAGAATATTAACCGTTGATATTCTCTTGACAAGGATAATTTTTCAAACAATAAAGGGCCGGCTTCTTTAGTTCGTGATAATTTTCTATATTCTTGTGACCTTAATATTTGATTCTGTATTGATACTGTTTGGAGAAATTACATGCGTATTACTTCTAAGGGAAAAAGGGTGAACAGCATTGACTTCCATGGGTTAATTTTTAGAATTGTGCAAGATGTGAAATGAGAATAACTGAAGTATTTGTACCTTAACTTTTCCAGGCTTGGATCTGTTAAAAATGTGAGCTCTAGATATAAAATGAGGACGGATATCAGAGAAAAGCTATTGCAACGCCTCTTGAATATCACCGGGAGTGACAAGGTAAGCAAAGAACAATGAAGAGGAAGAAAAATTTTTGGAATCCTTAAAAGAGAAAGTACGGAAATTTAATTTTTTGGTGATGAAAAAAATACCTTGAACTGCAACTCAATACAGATATAAATGAAGGACATTTCGTAGTGACTTACTTCATCTTCATGTTATTGTTTGAGTGTGGAATCACTGTATACTAACAGTATGAGTTTTAACAAGGGTGCACCATCATTTTACCGTACGCCTAAGTGTTTGCTTTTCCCTACTATTTGGTGATTAGCATCTCAATCAAGTAAAACTTCCAGGTTTCCTTGTAGGAAGCAGTTCCCTTTCTCAGTCACAGGCACCAAAGAATGTTGAGTGAGGCTGCTTCACACAGCTTGCCGCCTAAAAATATTGCACGCACGAGAATAGACGTAAAATGGTTTTTCGCCGCTTGAACACGTGATTGGCGTAAAGAATAGAAATTGCGATTTATCCCCAAAAAGTTTCCAACACGTAAAGGTTATTATTTCAATCCGCTCTCTCTCACGATCCTCATCATTTTGGCTGTTGTTGTTGTTGTTGTTTTTTTTTTTTAGAATTCAGCCTTTCAGACAAGTCTAGCTCTACAGATGCTGACAGCAAGACCAGAAGAGGTAATCATCAGTGTGCTAACATGGGTAGCGTTCCCTTGCAAGTTTAGTATTAATTTAATAAAGATGAAATGAATATTACAGGGGTGACACGTAACTAATTCATACCCCGCAAAACATGTTTAGTTGAAGCGTGGTTAACTTTAACAAAAATTAGAAACAGAACTGATATATTGAATTTCCTATAGGTTTGAAGTAGTCACGAACTTGTATTTTCAATGTGCTCAGTTCGAAGTCGAATATCTTCGGTGTAAGCACCTTTTATATATATTTAAAAAAAAAACAAAAAACAAAACTAATTGAAACAGTTTTTAGCAAAACGGCTTCAGAATATGTTTAAGCTTTTGTGAGAATGGTTGATTTCGAGAAATGATGTACGCAAAAAGGAAAGACTCTGTGACATTCAAAGTTCTGATATCCTTTGTTCAAAACAATGAATTTTCAATCTTCCTTTGCTATTGAGCGAAAGAACATGGCTATACCTCTTTAGACCTCCTGGAACTCCCAACATCACACTTGTGAAACCCCTACATTAGCCTCTCTTTCAAAAAAAAAACCCCAGGAACTGCATTCAATTGAGGAGTTCTTTTTTTACGCCCACTCATGCACAGCTCACGGAGACCAGTGTGAAATTCACCTCGTTACTGCTGCAGCATCTGAGTGATATGATGCAGTCGGCTCACCAAAAGATGCGCGGTAGAAGGATCGAAGGCAGATTTGTCCTTAGCGAAGAACTCATCAAGGCAATAACAAGAGTAACATCGGACCTGATTGAAGCATCGTCACTACTAATTCTCAGGTATGCTGGAGCCAGTGAAAATTAAAGGTAAAAGCAAAGTGCCCGAAGCGCGGGAAAACGCGGGTGACCAAGTGGCGGTTGGTTTTAGTTTTGTATCTGATTGATTGAGAAAGTGGCGCGAGCTTTCTGGACCAATCACAGAACAAAGTGAAGCAACAATAATGCAATACTGCATGACCTTCGACACATTTTTTTTTTCTTTTTGCTCTCAGACACTTTATTTACTCTTTTACCTAGAACTAAAAGACCGCATATCAAAAAAGAGATTAGAGATGATTTCCTACTAATGGCAACTGAAGCGGCAGAGAAACTTGTCAAGGTACGTTATTGGCTCTTGTACTCGTTCGGTGTGCTCACATTCCAAGTGGCATACCGCTATACCGAGATGTTTTCATTCGACGGAGTCTTATTGGAAACATCTTATTTTGTTCGATTTCGCATGGGTACTCAGATTTGTTCTCCGCACCACCTTTATGACACGACAAATATTGTCATTCGTGGTGGAAACGTCGTAGTGATCACAAAATTAAAGTATACTGATCTAATAATGTTGTCATTTCCTAGGCTAGGTTGTCCGTGCAAGTTCTTGGGGAGAAGCCTCTTTTACTAAACTCGCCCAAAATCCGCGTCAATGCAAGTCAGATAGCTTCCATTGATAATACAATCTTCTCTCACGCTGCTGTCAAATTCCACGTGCCTGTGAATCTCGAAAAACATCTCGGAGGTGCATCGGCTGCTGCCGGAGGGAGCTGTTATGGGGCTGTGATGACTGTGTACAAAGAAAATCCCTTTTATAGTGAAATGGTAAGATCCTTCAAGTATGGTTTCAAAGTGAGAGACGCTCTCGTATGATGGCAAGTGTGATGGATTGCCTGGGCACTAGCCATGCCCAGACCTAACTGTTTTTATGAGGGGGAGGGGGTGTGAGGAGGTAGGGGGGGAAGGGATGAGAGAAAGGGAAGGGGGGGGTAAGGTACTGAATTCTCACAGTGACTCGCTTTATCAAGGAATATGAATGAACTTGGGCTGATTGAAATGGAAACCAGATGAAATACTGGGATTTAGCCAGCACTGGAGAAGCATCTCCGCTGAACAAAAGAAATGCTATTCGCCTCTAGCTACTGAAACCGGAGAAAGCAGGATGGAGTAGGCCAGTTCTTTCAGTAGACATCAGTGTTCCTATTTATATTCTAAACTATCGTTCGTGAAAGAAATTTTCGATTAAATTTCGAAAGAAATTTTGCTTTTATACGCTATGTGTTTGCTTTAGGAAATACGCGCCGTTTTTCCCTCCACTTACTTTGAGTTGTCATTGGCCATTATGTTGTTCACTTTTTTTTTGATTGACTATTGTCATCACCTTGCTACTACCATCACGTCATTCAGTCGAAAGGCGCTTAACATGAGATATATTCATTTCGTTGTAGCATCACTCACAAGTTGGCAGCCTCAGCCTTACTGACTGCAATGGAGAGGACATCGAAGTGAGAAACCTTAGTCGTGGCATTGACATCTTTATGCCTCATGAACTTAACAAGGTAAAGTGGTCAATTTACTTTCATTTTTTTGTGTTTCGTTTTTGTTTTAAAACCTTTCTCTCTTAAATTTATTGAAAAGTTTCGTCCTAAAGAAGCGGAATTCAGTCGGGTAGACTCCCAATTTTGGGAAGTTTTTGCGTTGTCTGGAAGGGCCCTTATCCCATCTTCTTTAAATTTGCATTTCCCGCGACCTAAAATCATAAAATGGTCGCCATAAAAAAAATATGTATGTAAACATTATACTATAAAAATTAAGTAATAAAAGTTACGGCTTGCAACATGACTGCCAACGCAGTTCGCTAGATTCGCGACTTTCGCTGCAAATTTAGTCGCCGAATTTTTTCTCTCTCGTCACGATGGGTGGAGAAATGGCTAATCGTCTGTTTGCTCGCTGATGTTTAAACATCAAGACCAAATTTTTGCAAATGTTTGAACAATGGTGAGACGTCTTTAAACTTAAGTTTAAGTATGATGGACTGACGAACTGACTATCTCTTTGCTTGTTTATTGTCAGACCACGCAACGCATGGAAAAATTTACTCTGCGATGGAAGCATGAAAATATTCATGTCATAAACGAAACCAAAAAGATGTCTAACCAGGTGTTACATGTTCATCTTGAACCACTTTCCAAGCTGCCAGCTGGATTTGCAGTCAAACTGATTGTCAGGTATTGATTAATTGAAGCTAGGAGGGAGGAGGGGTGTGGTAGTAGAAAAGGGAATACGAATGGACACCGCCATAAATGGCGCGCTAAGATCGGTTATTTGTCGCGTGGAGCCTGGGACTAAAACTAATCATTATCTCACTATCTCTCTCTCAAGCCCTCTCCCTAAGATCGAAGTTCTGGATAAGGTATTGGTTAGCTAGAAACTTTGATGGGAAGAAATAAGTAGTTGTTTTTTGACATCATGGGCAAAGCAATAACGAATAACTAACAACTTGGCAAATATCGAGCTATAACACGTATTCATAGATCTTTATGGCAAAGTGACCTTTTGTTGATTGCCTTACCTTTGCAGCACAGCTGAACCTGGTTCATCTGTACGAGATCAAAACGAACTCACCGCTTCAATTTCAGGGGAAGGCGGCGTGAACATGAACATACGTCATGACCAGTTTAAAAACGGTAACTGGCCTCCTGTTTCACTAACTATGGAATTCCGTATTAAAATGAAAAGATAAGAGCAAGAATGCTGATAACAACAACGTTGTTGGCCAATCAAGCAGAGTGAAAGAAAAACCACGCAATCCTGGGTTACTTTTTACACTTAATAAAGAATTGCTTTTAATTGCTTTGGGTGACTTTTTTGGGAATTTTTTCGTCCTAAAACGCAGGAAACATTAATTGATTGTGAAAAAGTTAAGTGGAAAATGGTGCGGTTTTTGTTATTGTTTTTGTAGTTGTTTCTCTTATTGTTGTTGTTATAGTTTCTGTTGTTGTTATTAAATCATTCCTCTTTACTTCAGGTTCAGAATCTGTGTATGTGAGGGTTGTCATGGAAGACAGAGCATACTATCGGATTAGATCGGTAAGTGTTATCGGAGTCTTGTGCACCAAATGGATAAGTACTGCAGGGCAACGTAATATTGTTTACATCTGCCTCTTCTCGCATCCGCCTAAAACTAATTCCTTGTTATTAGAAAGATAAGTATTTCACATTGGAGAACTTTATATTTCAGATTTTTAATATGTAGTTAAGTTAAGCAATTCTGTTTGATAGCAGTTCTGCAACAAAGATAGATAATTAATACTATAGCGATCTTCGCAGTAATGAACACTACCTAAGCAGTTTTGAAAATAAGGCTTGAAAAAAAAATTCAGGCCTGTATGGGATTTGAACCCATGACCTTTGCGATACCGGTGTAGCGCTCTACCAACCGAGCGAACTTCTTCACGGGGTAAGGAGAGGCATTGTTTATGTTGTCGAACCATCTTGGCAAAGATCAGGACTCAGTTTGTGTTGACTTGATTAAAGTAATTTTTTCCGGACAGGCTTACTGAGGAAGTAAAACGAAGAAAGGGAGGTTAGTTTCTATAGAAACTGTGGTGCCGAGTTGGTGGGAGAGTGGCCACCGTAAAGAGTATCAAAGCTGAAGTTCGAGCGTAAGTCCTTCGTCAGAGCGAATGACGAAGGGCTAACGCTCTGACGAAGGGCTAACGCCCTGACGAAGGGCTAACGCGCTGACGAAGGGCTAACGCTCTTACTCTGTTTTACAGAGGAGGCAACTCTTTTTAAATGTAACAAAATTAATGTCTTTTTTGTGGACGCAGATAAATAAGGGCCACAGTTTCACTTACCTATTGAGTGTTCACTGGATGGGTTGTTTCTACTGGAACAAGATGGTGAAAGAGTGGTCCACTGAAGGCTGCAGAGTGATAGATCTTAACACACCGCAAATGTTTCACTGCAGGTTAGCTTTCTTTTGTTTTAACCCATTGTACTCTTATGTAGGTATACATATTCTCCATAGAGCGTAGTAAAGTTAAGGCCTCGAAATTCCGAATTACTTTAGACACTCAAGGTTGGTCTACCCAACAGGAATACACTGAAGCTACCATTATGTTGATTTTCATTCTGTTTCTATGCTTTGCTGTCCTGCACAGATGTAACCATCTTACTGCGTTCAGTGGAGCATTTTTGTATCCACCAAACTCACTGACAGTAAAAGATCTGACAGATCCAGTCAGGTGAGTTTAATCTCTCTCGATGATCTCTCTGCAGCCGTTGTTTGGTCACATCACGAATCACACTTTCTTTCCCACGTGGGTTGTGTGTTACGTGATGAGAGCATACAACGGTTGAAAAGACGACGAATTCCATGTTCGTGTTCGTGCCCTGCGTCGTAGACGTGGTGGCATAATTTCTAGCGTGCTGAACTCTGGCTCGCAAGGTCCGGGGGTTTAAGACCTGGCCGGGTCATTTTGTTGCGTTCTTGGGAAAGACGCTTCTCCCTCACAGTGCCTCTCTGTACCTACAGTTATAGGAGTTGAACGGATTGCGGCAAAGTGTTAGGAAAGTCTGACTGGATGTTTGGGGTAATCCTTTGATGGACTTGGAGATTGAGTCAATAAAAGTGCTCGTACAATGCGCACAAAATGAATTCCCCTCTGACTGTGTTCGATATTAGCTTGAATCTAGAGGAGTGAGTGTTACCTACAGCTGATGTCGCATTTATGTGTTGACAAAGTGATCCTACCATGGGTTCTTTCCTCTGTATTATTATGTATTTATTCATTTTATTGTTGTTGTACAGGTTGAAGCGGTCTCCATTGGCGTTAGTTCTCGTAGTCGTCATCTTATTGCTGTACTTATTTCTTATTGGTTTTTGCATACGAGCGGACAAGCACGACAACAAGAAGGCACAGGCTGTGTATATCACGGAAAATACCAGTGGGAATAATCCTAAAGCGCCAGCCATCACTGAAAGGTGATTTACTTTATTTAAATCGTCTGCATGACTACCTTTGTTTCCAAAAAAACGGAAAAAACACGATTAAAGTAACAATAAACCAAAAGGAACAAGGATGTTCAAGGATGGAGAAGATTAGAGCGTATTGGAAATCACATTCGTCAAAGGCTTAACCACCGCAACCTCAGCGGGCTCTTTCGGCCAGCGGTCACAGTCGCAATTGCAGGCTCACGTGGACCATTGAAACTCCGTTTACAGCCTGCATTTTTGAGTTCCCGAGTTTAACTATTAACATTATCTTTTCAGGTTTCAGATAACTCTGCAGACAGGTCATTGGTTTGGGTCTGGAACATCTGCTAATGTAAGTCATAACAATGTGTGAAGGTTTTTGGACGATCGCGAAACTCCTTAGTTCTGGACGATTGCTTATCGGACTGTTTACTGCCAACGAGAACAAAGAAGCAAGAGAATGGGAACTCAGAGAAAACCCTTAACCGGCACGAAGCGCGAGAAATACAAATTTATCTGCTTGATATCTGATTGGAGGGGACATAAGATTTTGTAACCAATCACGCAGCGCAATTAATCGTAAGGTAGCCAATCAAGAGTGTCTCCAGCGCTTGAGATTTCCTTTTGGTGATCTACAGTTAAAGCCATGTTAGTGTCTCTTTTTTTTTCTGTTAGCTTTTACGCGATGAAGGAGATTTTCTTTTCACTTTTCTATTGTCATTGTATTTTGAGGAATATTATAAGTCACTGATTGAAACTCTAAAACTAGAAGGTAATTGAGCATCATTTGCTCTGGCGAGAGAATCATACCTTCCTTTCTTTTCACTGAAAATAAAGGAAAGTACGATTCCAGGCTTGTTATGCTTTTAGAGCAGTATAACCTTGTTGCCTTGGAAAGACTCGGACAGATGGATTTTTTTTTCCATCCCCAACTAATTTGATCATCTCCCTTTTGTCTTTTCTTTCCATTTAGGTTTTCCTTATACTTTATGGCGATAACTGCGTATCAGATCCGATTGAGTTGAAGTCCGATAGAGACCATCCTCTGTTTGAAAGAAGTTCCTGCGATGTTTTTGTCGTGAGGTAAACCTTTACACCCTAACATCAGTATGCATATTCTCCATACTGTTCTCTATACATTTCTTAAGGTGCTGGCAAGGAGAATTTGTTTGACAATCAAGAGCAGTTCGTGATCATTTTCTTTACTCTCATGACCTTAATGTGTGTTTCAGGGGTGATGTTCAAATTAATAGTCACTCTAAGGGATCAAAGGGTTGATGTCAACAGAACAGTTCACGCTGTTTTAGTATTTATACCCTAACAGTGCACGCAAGGTCGAATATATGACTTAAACTTTCGGAGACAGTCTGTAAGGTTTCGAGATTGTCCATGGCTCTTGTTAGGGTTCGTGCGGGTAATGGAAAACTTGAACAGTCTTTGAAATTCACAATATTATCTAGTCAGCGCTGGAGAGCTCACCGAGCAAAGCAACGCACGAAATGACCGTTTCCCATTATTTCTAAAGGCATTTTCTTAATCGTTGGTCATGTTAAACACGGTAAAGTCGTGGTAGTAGGAAGTAATGGTATGATTTAAGTTGGAGAGCGTTCGAAACCTGTCCTATGACTTTAACAAAGCTCAAAACATTTTTCCATCATTTTAGTTTTCCCGGAAGGAAATTTAGGGACATTTGTAAAATTCACATTTGGCACGACAACTCGGGAGATGATCCAAGCTGGTTCTTAGAACAAGTTATTATCAAGGATGTCAACCGAGGAGATACAAGGTACATCTAACTTATTTACAGAGAGCGATCTGATGTTTTCTTTGTAAGACTATTGAAGATAGGGGCTGGGTTCCTCTTAGGCACGTTTTTTATCACTAGAAGTGCTTTACAGGCTTGGCTGGTCATTAGCTTTTGCGATCTCTCTTAATAAGTGACTTGCTCTTAGCCGAGTCGGGAGGTAATACCACTTGGCTTCCGACTAGTATCTGGGAGGTTCACATTCGCATCCCGTCCAAGCCTGAATTTTCAGGCTTCTTTCTGAAAATTTTTGTTACTTGCAGCTATGATATGTTTGCGAGTATAATATCCATACTTCCATTCATCCACAGGCCAACATATAATTTATTTCAACTACTTGTGATCGATTTACTCTCCAAAAGAAAATAAAACAGTCGTCAAATGCGCACGATTTCATGTTACTCGGCTATATCATGGCTGAATATGTGTTGATGGTCATTGTAGCCTCCCCATACTCGTGAAATATTAATAAAAGATTTCGCCAATAAACGTACCTTTTGCACTTGTTCCTTGGCCTAAAGGGTTTTCAACTGTAACAGATGGCTCGCTGTTGACGAGGCTGATGGAAAGGTATGTGCTTTACTTTGTCATAATTTCATATGCATAAAGACGTGCGAGGCAAAAAGTATTATAATTTGGTACCATTCACCATTTATCGTCTGTGGGGGAGGAGCGGGGGGGGGGGTCACATCGTTCTCAGGGGAAGCAGATGGGGGATCAGTGGTAGCCTTCATAGAGTTTAAACGGGGGAAATATAGAAAATTGGCTACCAATTAACTCTTTAAATCCCAAGATCTGATTGTTCATTCTCCCCTCTAGCTGCTACACATTTCCTTGTAAATCAGTTGTGAGAATTTAGTGTTAGATCAAGATAACAACTTCTACCTGATAAGTTGGAGTTTTCTCAATACCTGTTTGCAGGGCAATATATGGATATTATAGGGAGAAGTTCCGTGTTGATCACTTCTGGGAGTTAAAGGGTTAACTGCCAATGTAGGGAGAATCATAAGAATACTACAGAGCCTTACAGGGGGGGGGGGGGGCTAGGTGAATTTAATCGTGACACAACTGAAATCCTCTGACCCCGGGCGATAAAGAATTTTCGGTCTTTTAGTTCAGTGCAGCGACTTTCTGGTAAAGAAAAATATATTTAGTTTGTTACTGCACCGTGTTAATAGTGATAATTTCTGCTTCTAAATATGAACAAAACATGAATTTGCTAGCAAATAGATTTGTTGTACTGACTTCAATAATTTTTTTTCTAAGGTTGAGTGTGAGTTTAAGGAAACGACGAACCACTTAAACAGTTTTAAAAAGGTAAGTTTCTTTTAAATGAGCTTATTAGTACAGCAACAAAAGGAAAAGGAATGGAGAATCAAAATGGATATAAATTAAAGCCGCAATCGCTTGCAATTTTCTCTCAATTTGTACACCTGGGATATGTTTAATTTGACCCCGCTGGAAGACCTTGTTTCTCGACAGGTAGAGAAATAAGGCGGATTTCGCATTTTATCACCTTCATTAAGACCCCTTTTCGCAAATAGTTCAACGCATAATTTTATTATTTTTCTCTTCTCAGTGCTTCTTTGAACTCAGCGCGAAGAGCATCTCGGACTATCATCTCTGGTTTTCTTTGTTTGGACGGCCATCTTATAGCAGGTTTTCACGCGCGCAGGTAAAATGAGACAAAAAAAACTAATGTTTATATCCCAGATCTTAAAGTTAGAACCTTTTTAGTACACTGTAACAAGCAGAACCACTTGAAATTACCTTCTCAGTACCAGGGAAAAGATCACTCGCTGTGATTACAGACAGACTTCTAGGTCAGAATCCCTCAGTGATGTGAAGTAAACAGCACCATGTGACCGCCCTGCTTGTTACGTTACTTCAATGGGGTGGCATCCCGGACAGCCAGTGAGAACTCGAAGTAACAACAAGGAAATTCTCTGAGGCGCGAAAAAACAGCAGTAATCAAGTCGTGATTGGCTTTAGTTTTCCGTCTGAATGATTGAGTTTTTGGTGAGAATGTTTTAGATCAATGACAGAAATGAGAAAAGCAAAGCCGGTGCAATCCCGGTTTACCTTCGATTGAAAAATTTTCGATTCAGAAATCCAGGATTGCTTTGGTCTTGCTTTACTTTGCTCTACTTTGATTGGTCTTAAAAATTAAAAAACACGCAGAGTTGCTCAACCAATCAGATTCACAGCTAAAACCTTTCGCGACTTGGTCAGCGGCCTTTTCCTGCGCTTCTTTTAGTTAGTTTGTTTTTAATTTGAGTCCTCATTGGCTTTTTGTGATGTTTGCATTTATGTGATTGACAATGGTTATGAATCTGGTTTAGGTTTTACGACACTCAGTCAAAAGGCGCTCTGCAGAATGGAAAAATACTCTAATAGTTTATTCCTTTTCTTTATAGCGGCTTACTTCTTGTATGTCTTTGCTCCTGAGTTTTCTTTGTGCGAACATTGCGTGGTACAGGCCTGAAAAACAGGTATGAACTTGTACTTGCTCACCTTGTAGTATCCAACATCGTGCAGAATGCCTGGACACTATTAGTTATTCATGAGCACTGAAGCGGGAAGATTTGAATGCGATCGCGCCTTGAAAGACTAGAATAAGAGAAGAAAGGGCCGAAACTAGCGCAGCAGCGTTGATATAACACGCTTTCCCGCGAGGAACCCAAGAACCGGTTCCTGAAGAGGAAAGACGTATTTTTAATTTAAGCTTAAGAAGAGCAAGTTTGAGTAAGTATTCCTTAGTCTTTGATGTGATATTGAGTGCTTTTTGTGCAGAAGATGTAGCAACGTTGTGTTAGGCACTTGGACCCCAAGAGTAAGAGTTGTAGCCCGTGGTTCTTATATGCTTGAGAAAAGCATGGAAATTTGTTTTTCATTTACAAGACACCCCCCCCCCCCCCAAAAAAAAAAAATTAATTAATTAATCAATCAATTAATTAAATAAAATTAAATAAAATAAGGTGAACTGTGGAAAGTAAAAAAAAAGTCTGGAAAAGTTGGAAGAAGTCAGTTGTTCTTTCCCATGCCACAAGGTAGCTGAATTACACGCAAATTACCACAGCCAAAACGTTTTTTGGGCGCCATCGGTGAATTTTCAGTTGTGGAGCAAACATATGATAACCGCTCATCAGTTCAAGCCAAATAATAACAATAAAACAAATTAATGCGCAGAAGAAGTCCGGATTTTTATACGCGAAAAAGTGCACAAACCCGAGCCTTGTTCGTCTTGAGTTTATTGGAAGTTAGGATCTTCTTACAAACTAAACGAGTTTGATTTCATTAGGTTATGGAAGTATTAGGACTTTTAGACATAACCGGAGAGAGCCTTTGGATTGGTGTCCTGTGCAGCTTAGTAGCATTACCGCTCAACCTCCTGTGGATCTTCCTTTTTAGATACAGTCGAGTGAGTCATATTTATTATTTAACTAGCTACAAGTTTATATGATTTAAAAATCAGCGATATTTTTTTTTCGGTTTGCAACACTTATTTAATTAGCTTAAAATTGAAATCAAAAGCTTCCTGTAATGTTATGATACCGAAGAGGTGTTTATGAGCTAATAGGGTGACGCAATTTCTGAGCTGTGAAAATTCCACGCGCAGTTGCAAGTAACTCCCTAAAAAATCAATGTATCCACCAAGCAGGCGATGAAAGAAGTTCACAGGTTGATGATTAAACCAGACCCCTCTCATTAACTCGCAGCGAAATATAGAGACTTGATAAGAGATAATTTTGAAGAGATCTTCGGGATAAAACCCACACTGACTAAGAGAATCCTTTACGACACAATGAACCATCAGCGAGGTAGCTTCTTATAAGACTTTGGGTAGTATCAGAGTTTAGGCCTTCATGATCATCATGTTGCGTGAAAAAACCTCGCGAAAGATGTTCATGCTGACTTTCTTTCCGGGTTTGAAGCCAGGTTGCTTAGAGCTGTGTTATATTTTACAACGTGGTTGTCTTCTTCAAGGCATAAAGGGCAGAAAGGTAACATTCCTTTTTTTTGCAGCGAAAATTTCGCCGCCATTTGAAGGTTTATCCGATGTCCGAGCGTCAAACGGACTCCACAGAGCTTATAACTTCAGGTAAGGAAAAAACTATCAGTCAATTACTTGACATATCAATAAGGTTTATTTAGGCTTTATAGATGACAGGTTGAGCGTCACAACAAAAATTTTGACGAATCACGACGGACAATCAGAAGGGAATGTATAAGGAGCCAATCAGAATTGATTCTGAAAGCATAACAGTGCGAGTAATCAAGACACGATTGGTTGCTTCTGATTGGTTTAGAGGATGGGACGAGTTTTCTAGACCAATCATCGAGCAGGGTATAGCATAGCTAACGAAATCTCATTTGATAATGAACTAATCCAACTCAGTAAGAGTATAAATATACATATAAATAAATATAACTAACTGCAGACAGTACTGTTTCGGCCTTCTGGGCCTCATCAGTGCAGTGCTGATGCTAGGATGGGGGTAAGGCTATAAAGCCACCCCAAGTGATCTCACACGTGTGGTATCATCTAAGCCATGCCAGAGTGCTCAAACTAGATAAACTAGTGAGCATGCATAATGCTAGCAGCAATATATATATATATATATATATATATATATATATATATATATATATATAACTAACTGCAGACAGTACTGTTTCGGCCTTCTGGGCCTCATCAGTGCAATGCTGATGCTAAGATGGAGGTAAGGCGATATAGCCACCCCAAGTGATCTCATGCCAGAGTGCTCAAACTAGAAAAACTAGTGAGCATATATATATATATATATATATATATCTGTGATTGTATAAGCATTCTTTGTAAATATCATTCCAAATAGCAGCACGGGACGCTTTAATGATTTGTGAAGATAAATTCCTGATGGCTCTTTTAAATACTTGAGATATCAGTCAACAGTATATCCTGAAAATATGTAATATATTTCAGCACAATATCCAACTCATCAAATATCCTTTGACAACTTCTAAACTGCTTTAAGGAAAAAGAGTAATCCTCGAAGCCATTGATCTTTTCACTCTCGTAATCGTAGCCTCAGTTTGGTTTTTTTTATCAGGGCCATATCTCTTTGTTGACACTTATCTTCGTTCTCATTACCTGTGCATGACATTGTATTAAGTAATGTGAAGAGAATTTTTATCTTGGTCAATCCTTGGAGTTAAAGGATTAACTTATCGTCACCAATAATGTACATGAAAAAATTGCGGGCATAAATTACGCGCACAATTTGCCCTTCGCGATTGTGCAATTTTGTTGTTTTTGAAAAATTTAGTCGTGCTTATTAACACCAAATTGCACTCAAAATCATGTTATTACCCAAACAAAAAGCATCATTTGTGAGGAAATGGTTCCAGATCCGATTTATCTTAACAGTTCTTGATCATTCGCTGGAAACTGTTGGCATGTTGACCAATATAAGTGAGAGAAAAAGGTGGTTTGGGACCGTTTTTGAATGGGTAAGTTTGCAATGTCCTTTCTCTTTTAACCAAGAGCTCAACAACTGCTTAGAGTATTTGTGTTCCTTTTGCTTCACTTGTTCGACGCAGACATCTTATTAGACAGCACGGTTCACAAGGATTGTTAACAGAGACCATAAGACTGTAAGACGTATAAAAGTTCAAGATTTTCCAGTAGGGAAACAGCTGGTACAAAAAAAGTATTGTTGTTTTTGCGGGCAAAACACAATGGCCGTCTACTTCATGGGGCGAATTTCCGCTAACGTAGTCTGGTAACAATACCAAGATATCGGCATGTTAGCAGTTTTATGTTTTTTCAGTCAGGGCAGGACCCAGTCACATCTGATAACAATAACTATACGAACTTTGTCGCTAGTAAAGAGTGCAGTGGAGGTTAACGCCGTTCTATATTTTCTTAGCTTTTCCCTGAAAACCTGAATTTGAATCGTTGACTCATTGTCGAACTCCAGCTAGAAGCTAAAGATCTTAAATGAACACGGAACAGACCCAAGGCCTTTCAGGAGCAGCTTTCCCCTCTCCTCTCTTCCCCTTGCTTTTCATTGGGCGGTCTTGCGTTTCACAGTACTGTGTAGGGCACCTTCATATTTATGTTGCTTTGTGATTTCTTTTAAAGGATGACGTCGACTCCGATTCATCGTCTTGCATGTGCGGCTCTCAACTGAGCCTCGACCGAGATTCAGGTAGAGAAACATGGAAATTACTATTTTTTTTGTCATTGGCGATATGTTCAGTGAATTATAGCACCAAAATAATCGTTTGCTTGTAAAGACAAACATCAGAGTGGTAGATAAAAGCTAAGATGGAACAGCAGGGTTGAAGGATGTGTGAGATTAACACTAATTGCAAATTAATGACAAATTGCGAAGGTCAGGCTCAATTTTACAATCTGCCCTTGACTCCCGTTACTTACATGAACTTCCTGTAAGTGAGTTTGCATGGCAAGAGGCTTCATTCTTCTTGCATAGAAACAATGCAACCAGCGTATATTGCAAATTGATATGTTGCTCATTCAGAACGATGGCAAAATTTGAGCTCGACAACCTAATAAAGAGAGAACTGGTTCATTTGTCACCAGAAAGGGGCGACGAAAACAATCTGAGTCGCCCGCCAGGATCTGCAACTTAGACCCATCGATTTCGGGGCCCAATATTTAGCAACTGGGACACTAAGGGCTCGATGGCGATTTGAGCCGAATGTTAGGTTCACGAGTGACAATAGTCTTGCATTCTGCTTTGATGAAAAAAGCCAAATTGATTGAGCGAGATGGTAGCTTCCAGTTCATTCTTGATCTATCTACATACACTTCTGCTTCGCGACTCTCCAATAAATCGTCACTCTCCCTTTTTGTTTTCTTCGTTTTTAGACAGCATCAGTCGGGGTTATAATTCGGGCCACGGTGGACTGAGCTCTTCTAAAAGACCTTTTCCTCCCCACGCCGACTTATTGGAGACATGCGACTTCCTCAGAGAGATCGGACCAAGCCATAGGAAGTCGCTGGACTTCGAGAAACGTAGCACGTATAGCGTGTCGTTGCTGTCTGAAGATCGAGGAGTTTATCATTCCAGATTCTCTCTACCGCATGGCTGTATTTACCTGGCGTGGTTTGGGTGTCTGTCCACTGCTTTTACTGCTGCGCTGTTCACTATTTGGTATGGAGTTAGGTAAGAGTGTATTTTTGGAGAGACATTTTTAATCAACTGTCGACAGAATGCAGGGACTGCCCTACGTAAGAGTGTAAACGCTTATGACCCCCGAAGATATTGGCGTTAAGATCCCAAAAGAGGCATGGTTCGAAAAATGAAAGAAACCAGTTTGCGTGAGGTCTAACTCAGGAGACAACGGCCCGATTCAGATATCCGTTCGCTCATACAGGCAGTTCATTAAAAAGAACACTCTATCGTTGAAAGTTTATTGAACTCTTTTTTCCTTTTTTTTATTATTTTTGTTTCCCTCAGTTTGGGATGGGATTTGTCTGTTCGTTGGTTGCAGTCGTTATTTTTCTCTTTACTGGAGTCTTTTTTCATCTCTCAGCCATTTATGGTAAGTTAATGATAAAGTGTTTGAAGTTGGGTGTCCAAAATTGCAAAGGAATTCCAAACCTCTCATGGTACTACTGAAAGAAAGCTTGATGGATAGGTCTATGTAAAAATCGTTCATTCCTTCAACGGTTTTGTTAGAGGTGCAATCGGAAAAGTACTTCCTTGATTGTCTCGCAGTGAAAGGGAAGCAGCTTCCCTATACGACGATATATCTTTTACAAAGCTCGTTTCAGTCGCGTCCACTTGAGATGCACTTGAACGTGAATTGTAAAGAGAGGAGCATGCTCATCTCCTGGTCATGCAGCTGGAACACTAAGATATACACTCAGGGTTTTAGATTTTCTCTCTCTCCAGTTCTACTGATATATAAAATTGCATTTTTTCATCTTCTTCGAGGTTGTGATCTTTATATTGTACATGGCATACAAGTCTAATGCAAGGAAGGAAGACGAGGACATTGATGAAGGATTTGAAGACTTGTCATCTTCCGCTTTGCACGATATACACTACGGTCACGTTAATCAAGGATTCAATGGAGCTACGAGCACAGATGGCGATGATCTCCATCCGGTAAGTCCAAAGAAAACGTATCAAACATTGCGTTTGTTCGGGGTTTGAGAGTGGCACTTAGGACCGCACCATTTTATCCGTGTTTAGAATCATTGCTAGACCCCAGACCTCTCGCCGACTAGCGTTGCCGAAGGCCTCATATAAGGGACCTTTAGCAAACCACGACGGCGACGGCAACGAGGACATGGAAAAACGAAAGATCTAATTGGCAGAACAATAGCTCAACACGTGCGTTTTAAAACTTTGTACATTTCTTAGCCGTCCTATGCAAAACAACAACGTGAAATCACGACAATTTGCGTCGTCAGCGAACTGAAACCGCGACGGCAAATTTTTGTAATTTCCATTTGGAGCTCAACGCTTCTTTTATACGTTATGCTGAGGTTGAGGTGTGGCGACGTATGAGACGGTAAACACGTGCAGCCATTTTTGAAATTCTAATTAAAGGCAGAAATTCACTTTTTAGTCGAAGTCTTCTTTGGCGTTGCCGTCCTGACTGCTTAAGGTCCCTATTAGGGACCTTTGGCAGTTTGGACTGCAACGCCAAGGAAGACGTCGTTTTAAAAATGAATATATATCTATAGTTGGAATCCCGCGAATGACTGGATGTGTTTACCATCTCTTATGGCGCCGCAAGTTAACCTCAGCATAACGTATGAGAGTGGCGTTGAGTTCCAAATGGAAACTTAAACAATTTGCTGCCGGAGTTTCCTCTCTCGGACCACGCGAAGTTTGATGATTTCACGTTGTTATTTTGCAGAGGACTGCTAAGAAATATACACAGTTTTAAAACGCACGTGCTGAGCTATTGTTCTACTCATTAGATCTTTTATTTTACCACGTCTCCGTTGCTGTCGACGTCGTGGTTTGCTAAAAGTCCTTTTATATCGATGCATGTTTCGAAGAAAAACGTCCCTTTACGTGAGCTCTGCCCGAAAAAGATGTCCCAACGTGAAGAAAATGCTAGAATAAACACAACAGATGATTTGGAACAATTTGGCCACAAACTGTGGCAGTTTTAATTAAATCAATTATAACTAAGTGATAACAAAGAGCGGAATATCTGAACTTATCAACCGATAATGTCAACGTGGGGCGACAAAAAACGCCACAAGCCACAAACTGTGGCTGAAGCCCCACAAAAACGAACAGACACGACAAATACAAATGAAAGAAAGAATAAAAATGCAAAGCTCACGTAATGGAGGGAAAGCAACTCTACACAAAAATCCATGTAGACTGCAGCCCATGTCTGAACAGTCCCATGTGACTAAAATCAAAGAGAGAATGCAATCCAAAAACGGCAGCCACTTGTCTGAATCCCCTGGAAAGCATTCAACTCATCGAGATAAGTAACACGAATTACCTGAAGTGGTAAAGAAGAAGTGGGCAAAAAACACTAAAACATGTAATGTAACGGCAGAAAGCCTGCAAAAAAGCAGCCACTTGAAAAACCGGCATGACAACAACTTCGCAGCCCTTGACTGAACGAAGTGGCGCCCAAGACTGTAATGGTCTATCAATTAGTAGTAAGAATTTCGGAACGTAAATAAACTTTAAATGCATCCGATTTCCAGCGGCCAAGCGCACGAATTTGGGCATCAGAAAAACCATTGTCGGCAGCATGACAAGCGCCACCAATGCGAAAACTATGGCTTTTATAGCGGCTAAGATCGAGACCACAGTACGTTAATACAATTTGGAACTAAAGGTAAAATGGGATTTTCAGACCCATAAAAACGACAATAAAATTGGCGAAAAACAGCCCAAGCGCGTTGATATTGACGCCTGGAGCTATCTGTCAATGCACTCCCTAAGAGGCCTCTTAAATTAGAAACCAACTCTCCGGCATCAGGTTCTCGGGAACTGGAGTGGGGAAGTCGTCTGCTTCCGGTGATAATTCTTTGAACTTCACAACCTGGAAACGTGAAAGATAGTCGGCACGAGAATTGATCAACCCCGGAATATGGCGAGCTTGAAACAGAATATTGTGCGTAAGGCAGCTTAAAACTAAATCCCCAAGGAGAACCATAATAGAGGCGTCCTTAGATGTCTGCTTATTAATAATGTCAACAACGGCGGCGTTGTCGCTAAAAAACAATACACACTTATCAACCATCAATGAACCCCAAATGTGAATTGCAATGACGATTGGAAAAAGCTCTAATACAGCAATATTGTAGGTCTTCCAAGAGGCCGGCCAAAGACCATGCAACCAACGATTGCCAAACACAGCTCCAAACCCGATGGAACCAGAGGAGTCGGTATAAAGTTTAAGCGTGTCTGATGTCTCCCAGGCGTCATCAAGAAAAAACGATTTGCCATTAAAATCTGTTAAAAATCTAAGCCAAATTGCGATGTCCAGCTTTGCGCCTTTTGAAAGACGAATATGATGATGGGGCTTGCGAACGCCTTTCGTAAGATCGATTAGGCGACGCAAAAACGCCCGACCGGGTACAACGACGAGACACGTGAAATTGGGTAAGCCTATGAGTGATTGAAGCTCTTTTAAGCAAACAGATCTACGAGCGAGAAAAACAGTCAATAACTGGCGACATTTAGCCAGCTTATCGTCTGGAAGTCGCGCTTCCATGCGAACGGAGTCTAAAATTATTCCTGCAAACTGCAAAACTGAATCCGGACCTACTGTTTTCTCGGGGGCGAGAGGAACGCCAAGATATTCGCACAAAGAAACAAAATTCGACAAGTCGCGTGTGCATTGGGCTTTGGTCGGCGCAATGAAGAGAAAATCGTCTAAAATGTGTAAAACGGACTTAGCTCCGAGATGGTGGATAGAAATCCACTCAAGTGCCGTCGATACAGCTTCAAATATAGCACAGCTCGAACTCAATCCCATCAGCAAAGTCCTATCAAAATAATACAAGTTTTCCCACTGCAAACCTAACAGGGAATAATCAGCAGGGTGAATAGGAATTATGCGAAATGCAGACTTAACATCTGTTTTGGCCATGAAACAACCCCGCCCTAATCGCTTAATCGACTTGGATGCATCACCGACAGACGCATATTTCACTGTGGAGTAAATGTCAGGAATGAAGTCGTTGACCGAAGCACCCTCGGGGTAAGATGAGTGGTGAATGAGACGACATTCGGACGGATCTTTTTTGGGTACAATGCCTAAAGGGGATGTACGAAAATTAGGAAAGGGCGGGGTTGTAAAAGGACCAACAATTCTCCCAGCCGCGCATTCTCTACTTAACTTGGCTTTAACTAAATCAGGTTGATCTATAGCGCTTTTAAGATTAGGAGATTCGTAAGACAGCCGTTCACCAACAAAATGAACTCGAAAACCAAAACGAAAACCGTCAATAAGATACGAAGCTAACGCAGAGTCATAGCCGTGCAGAAAAAATTTAAGACGATCCACTTTTACCGGGGTAACCGGGGGACTGTGTAGAACCCAGTGCTTGAGTCGGGCCTCCTTTACCCTTACCTCCGAAATGGGGTGTGATTGCTTGAATGGCACATTGACTGCCTGGGTGTTTTGCTCCACATTTAAAGCAGGAGTGGTCATATTGGCAGCCAGAGCAATGCTTCCCGGCTTGAAAGGCCCAGCAAGTTCCCTTTGGAAAAGGGGGAGGTCGAAAGCGTTGACGAGTTTGAGTCTGAAATTTGTTTGTGAACGACTGTGGCCTACGAAAACTATTGGCAGCTCTTAGCCATAATTCCCAGTGTATTTGGTCCCATGGGTAAAGTGCTGGGTTCGATGATTGTCTGAGATAACGAAATTGTTCGTCATACCAAAACCAATCGCCTGATTTATAAGCCAAATCTCGTACAACTTCGCAATATTTCATCAAACTTGGAGTTTCGCTAGAGAAGCGCTCCGCATAGACTGAGACAAAAATATGAAATGCCGAAGCCCATTGATGTATCGAAGTAATCCTTTTGTTGGATTGTGAGGGCTCGAGCGTTGCGGCCCAGCAGAAGGCGTCATAGATAACGAATATTTGCCTTCATTTTGAGGGGAGGAAAAAAGCAATGCCCCAAAGTCTACATATTCGTTTGCCCATATTTTGGCTTTAAGTTTAGCACTAACCCGGGCGGGAAGACCCACCGCAATACTAGTAAAAATCTGCTGGGGTTGTGGTTCACCCAAACCCGCTTTAGCAAGAGCGCCCCCGATACCTGAGAAACTATTGTCCCCGGTAATGGCGCGCACTTCGTCGTCCACGGAAGGGGAGACAGGATTGGAGCTGTCAGGAACACTGTTCTTTAAAATGGCAGCTATGTTATCCCCAGGAAATGCAGCCGGAAGGGCTTCGGAAACGGCGGCAGAAATGGTGCTTGATAGAGCGCCGACATCCAAGGAGCTGTTCTTGACATTCTTGGAATGGCTAGCTGTGGAACTCATAGCTGGAAGTGGAGGTGTTACTTCACTTATCTCGGATGGGCTGGTTTTCTTTGTTCGTTTGGCCCGTTTAGGACGGTCATTCACAACGGCAGAACGTTTTCTAGGAGGCATAACTGACAAAGGGAATGTACAAAAATGGGAGCATATGACAATAAGAAAAAATCTCGAAATCTACCGTGTTATGGCAAAATTAATAAAGCACATAGCTACAGACAGTGCTGACAACTCTATTGTCTATTGTTGTCTGGTGAAAAACCGATAGCCTGAGAGGGGCCACGCCTAAGACGCGAGCATAAGATGGGTGTCTACAAAACGAAGACCGAAGACCGAAGACCGAAGACCGAAAAACGAAGACCGAAAAACGAAGACCCTAATTTTTTTGCCCGAATAAGGCACGGACAGTTAAAAAACTAACCCAAAGCGTTCCTCAGCACAAACCGATGTGAAATTAACAGGGGTCTTCGTTTTGTAGAAAAGCCCCCCTAAATCTACAAAACGAAGACCGAAGACCGAAAAACGAAGACCCTAATTTTTTTGCCCGAATAAGGCACGGACAGTTAAAAAACTAACCCAAAGCGTTCCTCAGCACAAACCGATGTGAAATTAACAGGAGTCTTCGTTTTGTAGAAAAGCCCCCCTAAATCTACAAAACGAAGACCCTTGCTAAAACGCTTTTCCAGACCCCTGGGAAGGAAGAATCTATTATACGTTGCCGATTTCAACCGCGCGCGACAAAAAGGGGTGCATCAGTTGTCTAGACTGATGCGGTTTTAAATCGCAAAGGAGGCCAGCTTAGGGGGTGCAGGAGTTGTACAGCATTAAAGTATTTTTGTAACACGAGGTATTTCACAATTTCTAGCTGATCTTAAGCTTCCCATTATCTAGTAATTTTACAGCATGTAGGAAATATTCAGTACTCTGCTTAATACTAGGAAAGTTACTAGAGATAGTAGCATTCACAATTTGTAGTGACAGCAGCAACATTGGCTATTAGCCTGGCAATTTTACTTATTCTCAAAAAGGCAAAGGGAGTGAAATGAATATTTGAACTAACGTCATGGTTGATAATTTATGCCGTTCAGTAGCATAGCGTGATGATGCGACAATTTTAAAGACTTGGCTGTGACCTAATAGCAAAATGATTTAGTCTTAGGATAGGTGATAGAAAGCACATATTGTTGTTTTTTTTTTTTTGTGGGGGTGGCTAAAACAGTTCAAACGTTTCAGTGTATCAGTCAAAAAATAGGCGCAATTGTGTCAGAAAGCAGCTTCGGTTGTGATGGATCGCCAACTTTTGGACAAAAACGCTTTGTCAGACGCCAATTGACGCGAAATAACTGGGGCTTTTGCTTTCCGTTTAAAAAGAACCGTGTGGATCTAAAAAGTAAAGACCGTTGCTAAAACTGTTTGCGAGTAAACAAATAATTTAAAGCACTAAGGAAGACCGGGAGCGTTATTTGTTCTTATTTGGGTCATAATTGAATGTCTTCATTTGAAAAACTCTTTTTAGTTGGAACTCTTGTTGCTCTCACTTGACTTGTAAATTTCTCACTTTTTAGTCCGGAACCCGAAAAAAGGTAATTTACATTTTACCGGAAGTACAAACTTTCCAAACATTTCTGGAGAATAAAAAAACACAAATGAAACAATTTTTAAAATTTCTAAACAGACAAATACCTTTTCTCTGCAAGCTATTGACGTTAACTTTAGTGCCAACACGTACAACGGAACTTTTTGCCGGCTGATTGCACTCTACAGACATAAAGCTCATGAAATCTAGCCGCTTTTCACCAACCATAAATGATTGACAGTTCTCGCCTTTTTGCGTTTTGCATTTTGGCAAAAGCCTGACTTACGGGCGACCCTAAAAGCCGGAACGGCGGAATGGCGGAATGGCGGAATGGCGGAATGGCGGAAAATGACCCCAAATCCTAAAACACGGAACGGCGGAAAATGATCCCAAATCCTAAAACACGGAACGGCGGAAAATGACCCCAAATCCTAAATCATGGAATGGTGGAATATGACCCCAAATCCTAAAACATGGAATGGCGGAAAATGACCCCAAATCCTAAACCACGGAACGGCGGAAAAATGACCTCAGATCCTAAAACATCGAACGGCGGAAAATGACCCCAAATCCTAAAACACGGAACGGATGTCAGGGCATGTTGCAAAAATTTTGTACAAAGACACCAAGCGTTTGGCTCATTTATCCCCACGACGATAACACGCGTGACTAAAATTAAGTGTTATTAACTTTTTTCTTTTACTGAGTGGTATAAATAATAATGAACCATTATGCATGAAAGATAGCTGCGTTTTCGCGTTGTTAACCTGTTTAGTTACCTTTTGTTATGCAAAATTTGCCATGAGTTTTAGTCGCGGCATAAAAAGTCGCACAGCATGTGAAAACCAACTCGACATACCACATTACAATAAACAATTGTAACTTTGATACGTTTCCTGGTCACGTCTGTAATGATTTATTGAAACAATAATATCTCATATGCTTGTAAATGCGAGAACATCACAGGAACGTTTTCAGGCTTCTCAAAATATGACAACGTTCAGCCCCAGTTCCAAACTTAGACTAGCGTGAGAGCAAGTCCTCGTTACGAGCCCTTCAATACGAGCGTTTTTTCATCCACGAATAAGTTTTGGGACTTGAGTAACACTAGTTGAAGAGAGGTTTGCAGGGTGTCACGCGCGTGGGAATTTCTCATGGCGTGAGAAGACAAAAGAAAGTTAGCAGAAGGAAGCCGTCAAGAAGAATTTAAAGGGAAAATTGGGTCTTGTTCGAGTAAGTGGGGGTTTCGAGTTCGCCGGGTTCGAGTTAGCGGGGTTCTAGTGACAGGATCTATTCTCACCATGCAAATTAGAAGAATTAGTGAAATAGCCCCTTTTTTGTTTAGAAAGTTTATTTCTTCCACTGATATGTAAGCCGTAAATTTCACAGTAGGACGGTAGTGTTTTGGACACCTGGTCGCGAAGAAATTCTTCAAATTCTTCTTGACGGCCTCCTTCTGCTAACTTTCTTTTGTCTTTTCACGCCACGAGAAATTCCCACGCGCGTGACACCCTGCAAACCTCTCTTCAACTAGTGTTACTCAAGTCCCAAAACTTATTCGTGGATGAAAAAACGCTCGTATTGAAGGGCTCGTAACGAGGGCTTGCTCTCACACTAGTCTAAGTTTGGGCACGGTGGTGTTTTGGACACCTGGTCGCGAAGAAATTCTTCAAATTCTTCTTGACGGCTTCCTTCTGCTAACTTTCTTTTGTCTTCTCACGCCATGAGAAATTCCCACGCGCGTGACACCCTGCAAACCTCTCTTCAACTAGTGTTACTCAAGTCCCAAAACTTATTCGTGGATGAAAAAACGCTCGTATTGAAGGGCTCGTAACGAGGGCTTGCTCTCACACTAGTCTAAGTTTGGGCACGGTGGTGTTTTGGACACCTGGTCGCGAAGAAATTCTTCAAATTCTTCTTGACGGCTTCCTTCTGCTAACTTTCTTTTGTCTTCTCACGCCATGAGAAATTCCCACGCGCGTGACACCCTGCAAACCTCTCTTCAACTAGTGTTACTCAAGTCCCAAAACTTATTCGTGGATGAAAAAACGCTCGTATTGAAGGGCTCGTAACGAGGACTTGCTCTCACGCTAGTCTAAGTTTGGAACTGGGGCTGAACGTTGTCATATTTTGAGAAGCCTGAAAACGTTCCTGTGATGTTCTCGCATTTACAAGCATATGAGATATTATTGTTTCAATAAATCATTACAGACGTGACCAGGAAACGTATCAAAGTTACAATTGTTTATTGTAATGTGGTATGTCGAGTTGGTTTTCACATGCTGTGCGACTTTTTATGCCGCGACTAAAACTCATGGCAAATTTTGCATAACAAAAGGTAACTAAACAGGTTAACAACGCGAAAACGCAGCTATCTTTCATGCATAATGGTTCATTATTATTTATACCACTCAGTAAAAGAAAAAAGTTAATAACACTTAATTTTAGTCACGCGTGTTATCGTCGTGGGGATAAATGAGCCAAACGCTTGGTGTCTTTGTACAAAATTTTTGCAACATGCCCTGACATCCGTTCCGTGTTTTAGGATTTGGGGTCATTTTCCGCCGTTCGATGTTTTAGGATCTGAGGTCATTTTTCCGCCGTTCCGTGGTTTAGGATTTGGGGTCATTTTCCGCCATTCCATGTTTTAGGATTTGGGGTCATATTCCACCATTCCATGATTTAGGATTTGGGGTCATTTTCCGCCGTTCCGTGTTTTAGGATTTGGGGTCATTTTCCGCCGTTCCGTGTTTTAGGATTTGGGGTAATTCTCCGCCGTTCCGTGTTTTAGGATTTGGGGTCATTTTCCGCCATTCCGCCATTCCGCCGTTCCGGCTTTTAGGGTCGCCCCTTACGGGCGTTAGTTTTTTTAACTGTCCGTGCCTTATTCGGGCAAAAAAATTAGGGTCTTCGTTTTTCGGTCTTCGTTTTTCGGTCTTCGGTCTTCGTTTTGTAGATTTAGGGGGGCTTTTCTACAAAACGAAGACCCCTGTTAATTTCACATCGGTTTGTGCTGAGGAACGCTTTGGGTTAGTTTTTTAACTGTCCGTGCCTTATTCGGGCAAAAAAATTAGGGTCTTCGTTTTTCGGTCTTCGTTTTTCGGTCTTCGGTCTTCGTTTTGTAGATTTAGGGGGGCTTTTCTACAAAACGAAGACTCCTGTTAATTTCACATCGGTTTGTGCTGAGGAACGCTTTGGGTTAGTTTTTTAACTGTCCGTGCCTTATTCGGGCAAAAAAATTAGGGTCTTCGTTTTTCGGTCTTCGGTCTTCGGTCTTCGGTCTTCGTTTTGTAGACACCCAGTATAAGATATGGAAATCCGGCTGTGTTCAGACGAACAGCAAAGGTATCAGTTGTAAACCATTACAAGTATGGATGTTGTACATACGTGAATTAAAAAGATCATAGCAAATCAAAAAAGTGAGAGAGCAGGTAGCCACAAAAAACGCCAAGTTCAACAAACAAGTGTGCTGAAACTGCACAATACAGAACAATAAGCTAACGCTTTATCACAGTACCGAGTGCATTGGACACTTTCCCCTAAATTAGGGGATGGTCAGAAAGGGTTGTACACTCAAATGGTAAAGTGAAAGCACAGCGTAAAAGAAGTACCAAGGCCAAAACGATACCAAGATCGTAAATAACATATGTGGTCCACTGGACCAACAAAAACAAGCCTGCCAAGAGGAAAAAATTTCCAAAAATAACATAAGAGGCAAGGCAAAAACATATATGACATAGGCCTGGTTCAAAACAAAAAATGTGAACTGGCAATAAACATCGAAAGAAATACGCTGCTTCTCAAATAAAATGCGGGGTAGGAAACCGCCGATAAAACATTTAAAAAATGCAATGTCCTGCAGTAGAAGCTTACACAATAACTGGCAGATCACGAAGCTTCCGATAAAGCTCTCCAGCATCCTAAAATGGCTCCCCTCAAACTGCGGTAGAGTTTAAAATGACCTAAATTATTAAGGTGGACACCATCACGGTGAAGGAAACGAGATTTGCTGTTCCAAAAACCCCTGTGTTTCCAGTAACAAGCATATGGAATAGGTTCCAAAACCACTCTAAGGTATTTGGATAAAGTGTTTGCTTTGTTATTAAACAGAGGCGCGTTCTCGCGATAAATGGTTTGACAAACACAAATTCTTTTAACGCTATAAGAATCGTATAACAAACGAACGAGATCCTCTATAGCGGACCCCGTTTCTACGGCAGATAACGCCGTTAGGTCGTTCGTGCCAAGCTGCAAAATGACAATATCGGGAGCAAATGATCTTACGACTCCGAGGTCAAGTTGCCGAGTTTTTGCTACTGTCCTTCCCCCCTATCCCGTGCCATTTGAAAATAAGGTCGTCGCCCAAGTTAAAATTCTCTAGGAAATCGCGACCGAAATGAGCAACAAGAAAACGAAACAAACGATGGATAAAGGAGTGACCGAGGATAAGTACACGTGTTGGTGCCATTCACAGGATAAGTTAAATGCGAGGTTTGAAATATTCAATGAAATTGGACACCAACAAAATAATACCAAGATGGAGAATACAGAAATTTTCAACTTGCCTGAAACTTTGGACTGTGTTATCGAAGAGAGGAAAAAATTTCTTGAGCACTTGACGTTCGAATGGCGAGGGATAGAAGGGCGAATCAAGGAATTTTTCCTGGTTATAACATAACAAACTCCGCCCTTACTACCGATTGGTTACTGCTCGTACCTGGTACAAACCTCCCAACGGGTTATCATATAAACATGCCCCGACATAAAAAACATTATGTCTAGACATAATGTTTGTCTATTTTCCCGTGGCTGATAAACGCTCGGGCCTTTTCGCAGGCTCTGTACTAACATTCCTTCCATGCGATTATAAAATTATCGGTGGGCTCCATGCTACGCAAACCGCGATAAGCTAAGGCTGATATGCAGACTTTACCGCTTGAATCTATCGTTAAGAAATTTTTATTGTAAATAGAACAAGAGAGATGGTAAGTTTTGAGCTCGGTAAAGAAATAGCGAAAGATGTTTTCGTCTTGTCACGAGCTTGGGACAAAGAAAAAATTCTGAGTCCCCACAAGGAATCGAACCTCAGACCTCCGATGCTCTACCGCTGAGCCACAGAGACTCTACAGTGAGCGAGGTCATATAACACGCGTCCTGCATACTGCTAGGATCAGCAATGTCGATAGCGTCATGTTTGTAAATAGAATACGAGAGATGGTAAGTTTTGAGCTCGGTAAAAAAATATCGAAAGATGTTTTTCGTCTTGTCACGGGCGTGGGACAAAGATGACGCTACAAGCATGACGCTATCGACATTGCAACATCTTTCGCGAGCTCAAAACTTACGATCTCTCCTATTCTATTTACAAACATGACACTATCGACACTGCTGATCCAAGCAGTATACAGGACACGTGTCATATGAACTTCGTAATTGAGCTGGCTCACCGTGGAGTATCTGTGGCTCAATGGTAGAGCATCGGAGCAGGGAATCTGAAAGTTTGAGGTTCGATTCCTCATGGGGACTCAGAATTTTTTCTTTGTCCCACGCTCGTGAAAAGACGAAAAACATCTTTTGCCAAGTTTTTTTTTGGACGTAAAAAACTGGCAAAACTAAGGGTAAGAGATCGAAACGTGACCTTTTCTAAACCGCGCTTGTGGTTTTATATTTTCTAAGTAAAATCAGCAAATGATGCAGACCGATATTGACTTTTGACACTAAAAGCTCTCATACCTTGCTTGTAGGCGCTGGCTCTTCGCCGTAGACAACGGTATCTCAAGTTTCTGAAGCCGCCATCCAAGTCAAAACTGTCTGAAGCACGAAGTAAATGCGCACGGAGCAAAGCTCTCAAGGACTATACTGTGTAAGTCTTAATCTAGGTCTCGATGATTCTCGCCAAGAACCATCGTAAATTACCGAAATTTTTAGGTGACAAATTTGCTATGGTAACATGTTATGTTATGAATACAATCAATTTTAATGAATAAAATTGAAGTTGTTGTACTCCGCATTCTAAGATGTGTACAATTTTTGTGAAGTGGATAGTGGATTGATAAAAACTTTTATTTCATTTAATTTCAGAGAAGTGATTGTGTCCATTCTGTTCTTTCTTATCACGTGCTTCCTGGTTTCGAGCATCACATGCCCGGATGTGTATCATCTGAATCAGTCGATCAGAAAGGCATTTTTCAGGTATGCTAGAAATCTCCTATGGATTTTTATGGATTTTTATAGTCCAGTGCGATCGTCTGTGTGTAAGTAGTCTTGAGAAGGGTTGATGTTGATCACTTTGACTGAACCAAAGTCATTATGAAAGTCAAGGGAAGTTGTTTTTCAGCGCAGACAGTGCCATGTGATAACTTATGGTCTGTCTAGCTGCTATGTTATTGGCTGTCAGTGTCAAGTAGCGATCGTCAGTGTTGAACCTTGTGTCTTGCCGCCTGTTTCAATCGAAACAATCTCGGTTGTGTGGCGTAAGGAGAAGAATTCTCTCGACATAATATCTTCATCAGTATCATTGACAATGTCGTTGTTGCTGTAACTGTTGGTTTCGGTTGTTATTACGGACATTATTTTATCATTGTCATCATTGCTATCATCATCATTATTCTTCTTTTATTGTTGTTGTCGTTGTAGTTAATCTTTCTGTTTAGTCGATCTCACCAACTAGTTATTGGCGTTCCTTTCCTTTCCAGCTCGGTTCCTTGGTGATATGATCGTTGAACTTAAGGTTGAACGGGATATTGATCAAATGAAGCCTTTAAGTGCTACTGTGGTTCTTTCTTTATTCACTCCGAGCTTTCGCCGTTCTACGGCATCATCAGGGAGTTAAGGTTGAACGATTAAGCGATTAAACGGTTAAACAACCATTAAGGTTGAACGTTGTTCGAAATGTAATAAAGATCATGCTTGTTTAAGAAGTATGTTTTGGTTGTACTAGCTAATCCTACTTTTGTTTACACACAATAGGCCGGGAGAAGGTGATCCTGACAGTGTCAAGGCGGCTTGGGAGGGCATGTCCGCAGCATTTTATGAGAACAATGCTACGTCTCATTACACACCGTTTACGGTATGTGGCAAAGTTCATGATCGATACATGTTACATTGAGACGGCAGGGGTCCATAGGAATAATAGGAAGTAAGGAAGTAATAGGAAGTTAGCTATGCGCTCTTCTTTCTGCCCTAAGAGTCTTTTTTCCTTGTTCTACGTTCTCTTCCTTCTGCAAAAACTGGCTCTCCGAATTCCTACTGGCAAACAACTACTAATTTATTTTGCATGTTCCTTCAATTTAATTGCGCAGATCTTATTACGTGACAGCCAGAGCCTTCTGTTTGGTCGAACAATGATCACGCAATTCAAGACCACTATGTCAAAGGTAAGTTCTTGAGCAACTTTCCAACAAAACGATGTATTATTCAGTCATAAATAGTTGGGATGTTTCTTGATAAATAGACCATTTCCGAGGTCCAGACACTCTTACTTTCGAAATTAGGCCAGATGCAAAATGTTTCTAGCATGAATGAGTTTTCTTCCCTGAATACTAATGGCGTTCATTTTCACCTTTGTGGTACTAAATGGTAGGTTACTAGTAATCCAGTTAAACAACATGTCCTAATCTTTTTTTTTCTTCCAACACTTTCTAAGGCTTGTGACGGCAATGCAAACACAACAGTGTGTCATGTAACGTGTCACGAAAAGGAAGGCGCTTGGTTCAGCTTGGAACTCAACCAAACAAGGTAAGTCACATGATTCGATTGGCCCTTCCACTGATTTAGGCCCTGAACGTTAGTTTCGCCTGATATACCCAATATTCATTGTTTAGCCAGTCGCTAAGCATTTAATAGTTGAATATTAAGGGAACAAATCTCTAGGAACAAATTTTGAACTGAAGGGGCGCTATGAAAAGCACAGCTGTGACTGGTGACCCTTTAACTCCCAGATCAAATTTGTACTTCTCCTTACTGTCAACCATACAATTCTTATAGTTTTAGTTCAGAGAATTTAGTATTGGACCAACCTATTATCCTGAAATTGATATTTTTCTTTATTGTCATCACTTATCTGGTTGATATTGTATTGATATTGTGAGGAGAAATTCTGTCCTGGTCACTCATAGGAGTTAAAGGGTTAAAGATGGGCCCATCCCACTAGGGGGTCCGCAGGCATCCTCCGGCAAATTTGAAATCAATCTAGACACGCTCTTACGCCATTCCAAAGAGGTGGGGGCGGGCTCCCAGACCTTTTCTCCCACTGATTTTGCTTGAAGGTATGTCGCATGATAAATTCCTTAAAGCCCTTTGAAGAGTATTGCAACTGCTTATTTTTCCTTTTTTTTTTTTTCTGCAGCGAAGAGTCTGCAAAGCAGCTGAGAGGAATCATGGATTCGCAGTGGATAAACATCTGTACGCGCGAAGTGAAGGTGGAGTTTGCAGTTTACACGCCATTTCTGCGTGCTATCAGGTAAGGTGGCTTCAACTACTGGTTATGGTTATTGAGAATAAGTGAAGAGTTCCTATATGAACTGTGGTGCTGCGTCGCTGGGTTGTATTACAAGACAACTTTGTTGTATCAACTGAGTTGATAATGTGAATTGGCTACCGAGAAAAGATGGTTTAGCTAACATTTCAAGCCGCGTTTGCGCTTCGTCAAGGCAATCAATTTTCGCCATTCAATCTTATTATTTTCTTTTTTTGTTATTATTCATTGCTTTTTTACAACATTTTGTAAATAAAGCGAAGATCATTCAATCTGAAAAACTTGAGGGTTAACGCTCGAAACGTCAGCTTTAGAATCTCTCAACTTTGGCCAACTCACAATTCAACTCAGTTGCTAAAAGAAAATTATCTGATTTGTTGGTTGACTGCTTTCCGATTGACTCCTTGACAGATTGACTGAATTTAAAGACTCACACACGCGGACGGTTTGGGTTTTGCTTTGAACGAATGGCTAATGCTTATAACGTCGGCTTTTTTTAATTCGTTACTTCTGCGGTTGATTTTCCATGAAAAACTTGCATTTGATAAATTACTAATATTTACATACTAATATTTTAGCGCTGCCACTCTGTCGGTGAAAGCATCATATACTGGGAAGCCATTATGTCGACTGGAGTTAAACACCTTCCCAGTGTTTTTCAAATCAACAGGACAAGGCTTCTTTGTGAGGATTTGCAAGGTGTGTAAACAGTCAGTACCTCTTACGTCCGTTTGGTTGCAGATATGCGTTCGTTGAGGTGGATAGTTGATTGTTTTTGTCATTATTGTTCTTATCTGTTGCTGTTTGGAGAAAATCCCGTTTTCAAAATACGTTTCTATTACTAAGAAAAGAAAGAAATGTGCCAAGCATTTGTCGTGAGCATGAGACAAACAATAAAAGCTTCGCTCACGTTTTTGAACCCTTGAATCAGCTGCCGTATTGAGTTAAGCTTAATACGATTCAAACGTTTTGCATACTGCACATTGAAATTGTCCAGCGTTACAGTGAGAAAAATGGTAGCGTAGGAACTAAAGTCAATTGCGACACGATGTACAAAATTTACGTGTGGAAGAAAGTTGCTCAAATACACGAAACAAGTTGCCAACGAAGTATTGGCGTGAATAGAACTTAAAACTTTCTAGCTACTGTATTTGACGGTTAGCTTGCTGCTCCTCTGTCTAACGAGTATGACGAATGAAGACATGACAACTTATTGTTTTTATTATTATTGTTATTATTATTATTATGTGATGAATGTAGCGCTCCTCCCCAACTCATTATCATCAGTCATGCAAAAATTACGGGGCTGTTCTACTAAGAGATCTGTTCTTGATCTGTTTCAGCTTCTGTTTGTTTTTCTAATTCTTTATCTCCTGCAACACGAGTTTTTCTTGGCCAAGAAGATGTCAGCTAAGTACTTTAGGAGCTTCTGGCGGCTAACGCAGGTAAAAAAAATGCAAGGAATTTGGCAAAAGTATAAACCAACGTCTGAGTTTGGAAATATAATTAGAATGCTCTTCCCCTCTGAGCTGGTGGGATGTTTAAAGAGGGTATGTTTGTTAGGGTTTTGGGTAGAGGTGTGGGGCTTAAAACGTTCCTTGAGGAAGTTTCTACACTTATTGCGTCCTTTAATAGAATGATACGAAAAGCGCTTTCGAAGAAAAGATACTCATCCTGTTTTACATAAGAATTGTCAGGGGGCGATCTTTCGACCCAAAATTCGACCCATGAGAAAACTCGCACCTCAGCACCACATCCATTATTTTTCAAGACCAATTACTCCGTGACAAGCTGATTGGTCTGTTCCTTAAATCACAGATAGTGGTGGCTCCTCCCATGAACTTCGCTGTTTGATATCTCGTCAGATTATTCTTCTGACCATTGCAACAAAAAGTGTTTTAAGAGAAGTTTAAACTTGTCAACTGTTTTTTGTTCCTCCCTCCCGTTTTCTTCTCTAGCTTTTGGCAGTTGCCAGCGCAAGCTTGTCCATGGTGCTGTACATCCGCTGGTCGGTGAATTTGTACGCCCTGTTACGAGAAGTCCAAACAGTTAGTCAAACAGACGTGTTCCATTACGCCAAGATGGTTTCGTCGAGTCAGGTAAAGAAGAAGCGGTCTTAAATAACTAATGTGCAGCAAATAAAATTCAAGTTAGCGAGGCCCGCTGTGGTTATTGAGCTCCACGATCGTGGGCAGTCATCACAAGCCGCTTGCGCGATTTAAGAAGCTAAACGGGCGAGTTGTTATCTTCCTTCCCATTTTCTAAGCGTGATTGGAGTCAAACACTAGATGTAAGGGAATGATTTGTTTGGCCGGCATGTGAGATGTTTGGTCTGTCGACTGTAGACAGAATGAAAGACGTGCTCGGTATTGGCTATAATTGACGTAATCCAGTCCTGAACGACAAATGATATATGACCACCGATTACCACGTACAGTTCTGCTATAACTGAACAGTACCATTTCTTCGATTTCATTCCACTTTTTTAGGAAGCTCTGAAAGCATTATATTCTCTTCTGTTATTCTTCATCATCGTTCGCTCTTTGCATATGCTGAGACCTTTTCGAACCATGTTCCGTCTCAGTAAATACTTCGCTTCCGTCGTGCGTCCTCTGGCAGCCTGTTCGGTAGGTATCAAAAATTAATCGTAAAAGGTCATGTAGATTGCTTATCAATCAACATCGAGCGTTTTGACTGTGTGACAGTGATGGACCAATTAGAGACGAGTATGATAAAAAACGAGCTGTAATTTTTCCTTTTGAAGATATAACGCGTGAAACACAACGGCTTGAACTAATTTGTTTAGATCACCCCTGATGAAGGCACTAGACAGGAGTGTCGAAACGTTGGGTCTATGAATTGTAACTTCTTCAGTTACATTCATTAAATCTGCAAACCAGAGTAGCATCAAACTAAGTCTGATTATCCACCTGGTTGCCGTGTGAACTTTAATATATTTTAATATATTTTATTTCTTTGCCTCTCTATTTATCAGGAAAACTTCGGGTGTACAGTAAAACGTTATTTCAGTTTTCTTAGTCTTATCGGTTTTAACTTGATTAATCTTGCTTCCAAACGCCATAAAGTTTACTTAAAAAACTATTTTTGCGAATAACGTCCGTGCATTTTGGACAATCTCGTTCATCTTTTAGCAAAGGCCAGATATGCAGTGCTGCATCATGGATTACCTTATTTGCCCTTAGCTGTTAAAAATCTCATCAACTTGGCTGTGATCTATTTGCAGGTTGGGATCATAATCTTAATTATGGCGTTTGTTCATACGGGACATCTTTTGTTTGGTGGCCTTCACACTATGTTCAAGTCGTTTGGAGACACATTCTTGCTGGTCAGCAATTTCTTTCGTTTGGAAGGCGTGAATCATTACCAAGGCCCGGCGGTTGAAGAGCGACCTGTGCTGATTTTGTTTTACTTTGCTGTCTTCGTGGTCGGATTCTATACTATTATGAGGGGAGCGGTGAGTTAAGTGTTATTTGGTGAAAACTAAATTTTTATGGCTTTATGAAGATGTAGTTTCTAAGTCTCAAATATCACTCATAGTTCCTGGTTTTAAATAATGACACTGTTTCCCTTGCAGCTGTTGTTTGATTTCGTCAGGCGGAATGCTTTTTGCTTGGCAAGACAAAACAAATCCTACCAGGGAATTTAGAAAAATCAGCGTGTTTATATGATGGCGATAAATAGCTTCTCCCTTTAAGTAGCTAGAGGTCTGAGAAGGGACAGTTTGTAACCAATTCAGTTACTTATGACGGAAACTTTAAACCATGTCCACGAGGCTTTATTTAATAGACAGGTCTATAAACTAGACTATAAATTGACAGATAAGTAGTCAATTAACGTGAGGCTATTTCGTCAGAGTTCTTTTTTATAATTTGTCGAAACCTCACACCAAAATAATTTCAACTGTCCATTAAAATAGAGGAAAGTGTCAGAAGAACAAATTAAAACTCAACTTTACTGCTGTTAGTCGACCCTTAGTGCGGATAAGAACGAACGACCAAGGCGCGATTGTTCTTAGTCTTGCATCTGATTGGTTGTTCAACAACCAATCAGTTATCACAGTAAGTAAAACCATTCCTTTACACAACAAGTTTCAAAACTCAGATGAAAGTTACTCTACTTGACTGTTTTGTTGTGTTTTTATTTTGTTTATTTGTTTTTTATTTGTTTGTTTTTTTGTTTTTATCTCGGTAGAGTGCCACTATGTTCCTGTACAGGGTACCGCACTACAAGAAAAAACGGCACAAGAAACTTGCAGTTGAGGAATTCTTTCGGAGCAAGTATGTATTTAGAGCTTCTTTTTGAGTTTATGTTTACAATTGTCCTGTTTTTTGAAATGGGTTAAATATTTACCACCGATGCGCAAACATCAGGTTTCCACTTGTGTGAATATTACAAAAAATAAAAATAAAAAGATTTGAATGGATTTCAAAATAAGAGTTAGACTCTGTTAACAAGCATTTCCCTGCTACAATGTCAGTACATTATCCAACGTACTAATAGCAAACAGAAAATACAAAAATTAAAACAAATTTAAAGGCTAGTTGGTTTGATCTTTTAGAACTATGATTTTATTACCTGATTTGCAAAGAAGTTTACAACAGTTAGAAGCGAGGGGTGTTGATTAGGCCCCGGCTTTTCGAAGTCCGCTGGATAAATCTCCATCCGGTGGATGTCGCAATGCGTTTTGCTAACATTCGTCCGCTGGACAGAGAATTATCCAGTGGAAAGGGTTATCTGCTCTTTGAATAATTAGGCCCAGATCGTCGGAGGTGAGGGGTAGTACTCATAGAACACATTTCAATTTACTCTATCATTTTACGGCAGTATTGTATTTTCAATATTTAGAGGTGATGGGAGAGCTACACTTTTGCGTTGTAAGACTGAAACCACTCAATTTCCCTTTGTTTTTTTAAGAATGCAGCTACTTAGGGAAAAACTAAAGAGAAGAGAAAGTGATGCATCATTTTATCCAGATGAAGAGGAGGAAGACGAGAAAGATGAAGGAGAAGAAGAGTTAGAGGAATACGAGAAAGATGCTCCCTTCCCTATGGTGAGGTTTTAGTAGTCTTTTCAAGGCTCTCTTGGTCTAAAACAGGGCTAAAGAGGAAAAACCGCTTATTACACCCTTAGTTGCCGATTATGGAAAAATTTATTGAAACCCTTGTAATCAACTAATACCAAGTTTTGAAAATGTCTTCACGGCTATTCTGTTTGTTGGTGTAGCATGATCAACATGTGCGTCACAGAATCATTTAATATTTCTGACAGCATGATAATATTATACTGTGTTCTAATTACATTAGACTACCGCCTCACTTAAATTGAGGATGGAAGCTTAGGGCACCCGAGGGCTTCCTCTATTTCTCGACTGCCTTCAGATAGAATACTGCCCCCCTCCCCTCCCCCTTAAGCTGCCAAATCCCTGCAACCCAGCTAGGAGCCCTTTGAGGCTCTCGAAGGAAAACTAGTTGTTTGGAAGGACTGAAAAAGCACAAAGTTGGAGAGGGATGGGATAGCGCTCTAAACAAAGTTTACCAACCACTCAGGACTGAAAAACAACCGCAACAAAAACTGTTGTTGAATATTGAAATCCAACTGCAACGTTGTCGTTATGTGATCTTGCACGTGTGACAGTTATCGCCTGGTGGTTAAGTTTTTTGAATTGTTATTCAACTTGATATAGGCTCACTGTAACAGATTTACCAGAGATAGAATTATTACTTGACTCTTTCAGGAGCACGTGTTGGATGAAGTCCAAGTTCAATTTGAAGAGTTATCGCTTCGCATGGGCAACTTAATGGGTTCAGAAGTGTTCGACAATAGCGAACGTTTTAAAGATGACTTCCTGTCAGGCACAGATAGCGATGAAGATGTGGAGTATCTTTACCAAGCAGAGCCACGACCCGTTCCGTCTGCGATCAGCGGCAGTGGATATGAAAGTGACCATAGCAACATGTCCGCGGCCAGATGGAATTTGTCGAGTTCCAGTTGTTATGATTTAGCGGATTGTCATGGCCCAAATGAACCAAGGTCTGAACTGGTAAGGGGAACTAGTGCCATTCCGGTAATGTTTACTTCGGGTGGATGTAAAGCTAGTCCCAGCCTACGGAAAATCACTGCTTATCCCGAAGAGGAAACATCTAGGTTTCAAGGCAACAGTAACCCTTCTTGTTCAAGCAGCTATGATATGTGCAGAAGCAATCCGTCTTTTACTTTACGTGACGATGGTCTTCGTGAAGGCGCTCTGCTTAATACAAGGCTGCGTGATGGTGTGTTACGTGGCGGTTTCTTATTTGACGGCGTGTGGCATGTTGGTGGCTTGCACGACTCTTCCTCGCGGGGCAACGATCCTCGTGATAGACCAGATGTTGAGAGTGCAGCACAGTCAGACGGGGCTTTCAGTCGAGATCAATCGTTCTACTCAACTCATGTCGTGCGCCCTGAAACTGAACCCATTATGCCCAAGAACGTGTATTCCATGGCACGCACCCATGGAAGACGTTGCCGTGAGGCGCTGTCTCTTCATCCGTGCGCCGACGTTGACTGCAGCACGACAGAGGTAGCTACTAGCAGCGCCTCTGAACTAGAAATGGGTAGGAAAGACAAGAAGTCTCGACGCCGCAAGAGTAAAGCCCTTTTCAGAAGCTCTGCAGTGTATCCTGGTGAGGAGGGGTTGTCGTTGGGCCCAAATCCACCCGTCCAAGGGCGGGAAGCTCATTCGACAGACTCCCCGCACCTAAGGACCAAATCACCTGTGCATGCCGCTTGGGGCTTAGCTCCGTCAGCTTCTGAACGGGGTTTCGTAAAGAGCCCAGCTTCTCACGCTTATGAAGACTCTAGGCTCCACGCAGCTGCACAGATCCTTGTGCCGTCATCACCAGAACGAGGTTTTGTTGCAGACCCGTGCCATGAGGCCCTAGAAGACTCAGATTCAATAATATCTGCTAGGGAACTGGACTCGACTGCTTCCCCAGACCCTTACGTTCCAGAGGGGCCACTGAAAGGAATTTTAGGTGATATAAGTATGAACAGACCACTTGGTACTGAAATATTTCAAGACGATTCACCGTCGCTTTCCACAGCAGGCGAGAAATACAAAATTAGATAAGGATATATCAATTATATATAAAGTTTTATAAACACTTTAGATGGACTTCGTCATGTGCTTCACCTCGCACTCTGACTTTTAAGGTAGTAACGAGTCTCTTATTGTCTTTTTGTATGGCTAAAGGGGCATGCCCAGGAGATTCTAAAGGGGGGGGGGGGGGGGGGAATGTGGGATAGTTGTAGGAATCCAAAATAATTTTTCGGTTTTTTTTTTTTTGACAAAAACAAAACAAAAAACTCCAGAGTCTCAATAAGTTAATGATATTTCAAGACAGGTAATTTCTTATTGCTTCAAGTTGAGCATAAATATGTAATAGTGTCTTTGCAAGACGTCTACTTTTGGTGTCAGACAGGGAGAAAAAAGGAAACCCACACGAGTGAAACCACCCCCCCCCCACCCTTATCCCACCCCGACACTCTCTCTGGAGCGCCACTAGGCTATTGTTCTCGAAAACGTGAATACCGCGCTTCTTTCTCTACGCATGAATCCCTTTAATCCGATATGAACAAAGGTGCTGAAGATATTTTATTTATTTTAGTCAGAACTCTGCTGAAAAGATACTTTAGGAGAACAAAATAATGTGCATGGTTAACTTTTAATTCGAAACTGATTCCTCATATTCACTCTGTACAAAGAAGATTTTTTTTTTCAACTGGAACTTTGGTGGTGGTGTATAAGCATCGTCACCATATTTTCCCTGTTTCTTAGAAGGCTTCACACCTTAAAATCAGTATGCATATTCTCCATACTGTTCTCTATACATTTTCTAAGGTGCTGATAAGGAGACTTTGTTTAACAATCAGGAGGTTCTCTAGTTACTAATCATTTCCTTAATTCTTCTGACCTTCATGTGTGATTCAGGGGTGTTATTATAAGGAGAAATTATATGCTAGTCACTTTTAGGAGTCAGAGGGTTATACAGGCTAACAAAATGTCAGGTTGAACTGTTTTTCGTTATATTCAGAGTTTTTATCATTCATATAATATTAATATAAAGTTAATGCTGATACAAAAGTATATTTTTATACATTTCAATTTTATATTCTCCATAATAATATAAAACAAAGATATTCTATTTTTCTACGCGATTGTCAACTAACATATCATGTGTAGGCGACGCCAAAATATAGTAAGGAAAAGTGGCATTCGAGATGCTGCTGTTCTTACTGTCAAAAGTATATTTTCATACATTAGGGTATTTTGAAATAGATGGAAGTTAATTACATATTTGTACCACATATAAAGTATATATAGCCAGTAAATAGATATTAAGTTTAAAGATTTTGTTTACACAAGCTCTATTGATCGAAGGGTTCGGTGAACTCAATTTTCAGCCTCATCTCGAATGAAGTGTTTAATAGGATTGCAGCTAGGCCTGTCCGATTGTGCTGAAAGAATGCTGGAAAGTTGCTTACTGGATAAAAAGTTGCCTACAATCTAAAAAGTTGCTATCGAAATTTCAAAACTTGCTACCTATATTCCTCAATATTTTTATGTAAACGCAAATTAAATGCTTTATTTTTCTTCCTTCGCAATCATTTCTAACATCAGTCAAGAAAAAAAACTTCAACAGAACTTCTCACCACCCACTCCGTTTATGACTAAGGAACAAAGACGGCCTTTTTGTGCATCTTCTTTAGCGATTATCCGCTTCGATATTAGATAAAGATCGCAATGGGCCTGGAAAACGTTGTCAAGTGTTAGGTAATGCTCAAAAGGTGGATAAAGATTCAAGAAATTGGCATGAATGGAAGTTTTCTACGCAATCTTTGTCTTTACATGCTTGAAATGCGCTCTAAACCTACATTTTGCTCAAAAATTGCTCAGAAAGTGAAAATTTCACGAGGTTGCTAGAACTACATGAAGTTGCTGCAAGCGCCAAACGTTGCCGAGCACAAACCGGGTAAGCCTAATTGCAACTAGAAACGTTGACAGAAGCGCGGGTCTCAAATTACGACGTTTCGCCAGAGAACTACTCTCTGACCTTGAAATGAATTTGCCATCTTGATTCTTTAGAAAGGAGAAATTAGATGCTAGTTACTCTTAGAGGTCAGAAAATGTCAAGCAGGAGGGGATAGTTGTGATTTGAATCTCTACAATTGGAAGATCAATTAAAGAACGAGTGATATTCTTAATAACGAGCGACTCCTAAAGGCACTGCAATACCAACAATACTTATCCTCGATAAACGTACTTAAGCCCACTAGAGTCTATATCTTAGCTCACCACTGAGCCGAACTCACAGTTTCCTCCAAGGTTTCTAGAACTCAGCAATCTTCCATTGTAGCTCTCTCTCACGGTGTAGCTTTCTAAACAGTCGGTCAGTCCCGACAACAACAACTACTACTACATAAGTGAGTCTTTATATACATTCACAAAGTGTTCTAGAACATTCCAGAAGTTTACAAAAGAACTATTTAATTAGTACTACGTAATAACTGCGCGACTTGAAATGTTCTAGAAAGTTCTAGGGTACGCATGTCAGCATGACTAAGCAGTCTGGGTAAATTTACAACAACAATTACTCATAACAAACGGCTTGAAAAATCAAGCAATAACTCCTTTGATTTAAAAATCACGAGATCTGAGCAGCAATATTCTCCCCTTGAGCGATTATCATTTTTCACTTGACACTTTGCACCCTAACATCAGTACCCATTTTCTTCAAGCCCTTCTTTGTACAATTCCTTAAGTACTGACAAGGGTTTTTTCTTTTAACAATCAAAGCTTCTCAGGTTGGCGATCGTATACTTTAATCTCACGATCTTAATGAACGATTCAACATTATTACCCTAATCAGAAATTACATGTTCGTCACTCGCAGAGGTTAAAGGTTATGAGAACTTACTCTTCTATCAAAATGACAGCCGCTAGTTTTGACACCTCACCATCATTATGAACTAGTGTTTTCTAAGCAGTGCGTGGATATTGTTAAAAGAGCTGACCTGTAAATAGCTTTTAAGAAAGTAAGGATTTATAGAGAATCCTCAGTGATCAGTTTAAAAACGATCAATACAAAAGTTAAAACGATGTTCGCTATCACAAATGATCCGGTGGACTTTGGATTCGGATCAGGAAAGCCATTATCCGCAATAAGTTTTTTGAAGAAACCAACCGATTTCTTAGGGACTCGAGTCAAATTCGCGTCGTTTTCGAAGTCGATGAAATGCAGGCCGTATGGGGTGGTGTAGGCATTTTGCCATTCAAAGTTATCCATCAGTGTCCATGCCATGTATCCTTTCATATTCACTCCGTCATCAATGATCGCTTTTAACATCTCATTGGTATATCTGCAATAAACATAGTTTTAAGCCATATTAATTTCATTTGTACGTGATTGCTTACAACACGTCACCTGACGGGCAATCGGCCCGTCAGGTGACATTTTACAAAAACGTCGTAGTCCCTTAAAACACGATGTTGTGGTGGTAAGAAGATGGATCAAGGACTAATAACTTTTTTAGGTTATTAGAAGCTTGGTATTTAGTAGCAGAGTACTCAGTTACGTTCAACATTTTAAATGGATGCCAGTACACTAAACCCTTCACCCTATCATGCACAAAATCTCTTTTGCATTTCTCCTTACTATTTGCCATACAATTTGCAGGATGTAAGTTCAGAGAATTTGGTATTAGGTCAACTAATAGTCCTCTAATTGATATTTTCCTTTATTCTCATCACATGTCTGCTTGATATTGTATTGAGATTGTAAGGAGAAATTCTGTCTTGGTCACTTATGGGAGTTAAAGGGTTGAGGCTGTCACCTCCCTTCCCCCTCTCTTCCCTCGGAGGACAGGCTCACGAAGTCCATGGCGTTCCTTTCGTAGATAAATTCTTCTTTGATACTTAGTGTTTGATACGTAGATATCTGTGTTTATATTTGTTTGTGTTTAGTTTGTTTGTTTGTCTTTTCAGTAAAAGGTGAATTGATCCATAAAATGTACTACTTTGAAACAACAAGAAAAGTTGTCAGGTAGAAGGGAAACTCCGTGACATGTACTGTTCGTACCTCCTGTGATAATCCACTCTGAAAGTGTCGTTCAACCGATTTTGGCCGGTTTTGCTGGCTTCCCCAGGAGGTGCTACTCCGTTCTCAGTAACTATAATGGTTGGATTATTATAGTTATCCTTGATGTACTTCAGCAGCCTGCGGAATCCAAAGGGAGCTACATGACCATTGTACCAGTCAGGCCACGCAGGATCGCCGCTCTTCGTGAACGATTCGTCGCCGTTAATTGACAGCTCGTCGCCACTGGGTTTGTCTGCCACTTTATCAGTGGAATAGTGGTTTAGTCCAAACAAATCGTAGCTTCCTTTTACGATGTTTTTCTCCTCCTCTGTGAAGCTGGGTAGACGACTAGGAATCCCAGCAGCCGCGCTGCGTTTTCTTACGATGTCTTTAACGACATCCGGGTAATCTCCGTTTACAAATATGGGATGAGCGAAGATGCCGAGATGAAATTGCATGTAACGGTCCGCGGCGTCCTTGTCTCGGACAGAGTCAGTCTTGGGAACTGCCCAACCAGAACTCAAGGAAAGCGTCATTTTTCCGCCCTGTTGTGCTTGATAATTCTTCTCATAGGTTCGATAAACTGTAGCGTGGCCAAGAATTTGATTATGAGCTGTACGATACCGAAGAATCGATAACTTGGTTTTATTCTTAATATTCCCATACATGTACAGAGGATGACGTAACATGACGATCGCGGGCTCATTTAGCGTGATCCAGTACTTGACTTGGTCGCCGAATGTCTCGAAGCAAAATCGTGCGTAGTCGTGAAAGTAGTCAATCATGCTTCGATTGGTCCAGCCGCCAATCGCTCGAAAGACTTCGGGCAGATCCCAGTGATACAAAGTCACAAGCGGCTCGATTTTGTTTCGACTTAGTTCTGCAATGAGTCTTTTATAATACTCGACTCCGGCGTTGTTCACATAATCAGTTGTTCCGTTGGGAAGCACACGACTCCACGCAATAGAAAAGCGATACGCTTTGGCTCCGTAGTCTTTCAATATCTCGACATCTTCCTTGTACTTGTGGTAGCTGTCGCAAGCCACGTCTCCGGTCTTGTTGTGGAACAAGGCAGGCACAATGTGGGTGATGATGTCATATATGCTGGGTCCTTTTCCATCTTCATTCCAGGCGCCTTCTATTTGATATGCAGCAGTGGCAGCGCCCCACAAAAACCCATCAGGGAATTTGCCGTATTTGAAGTCGTGGTCAAAAGCTCGAGAACCGTCGAAAGTCAGAATGAAGAACACAAGGCAAACGAGAGCCTTCATAATGTCAATAACTCAGATTTTCTCGCATGAAACGTAACAAATTGCTGTGCGTCACTCGAGCAAAACTCAATTCGATTAGCGACAGCTGCCCAACAACACGAATAGGCGAGGGCCTGGGCGCTAAAAACTACTACCCTCTTCAAACTTAAGGAAGCATTGGATGGGGAATTGAGACAAAATTCAAGGGACTAGTAGGTTGGCAAATTCCATTTTTTGCGATCCCCATACTTTGAATTTACTGGTTTACAGCGTTAGAAATATTGATATTAGTTAAATCGCAAACAGAAGTTGGTAAAAAGGCGTTCAAATAGCGGCTGGAAGACACAAGTTGGGCATGGCAGCTCGGTATATTTGGCGGTTTGATATTTTACGGTTCATGGACTACGTAAATGTCTAACTCGCGTGTCATTACTGAAGGGTCAAACTGTCTCTTACCGACAGACAAGCGCTAGACTTCATATCGAGAATCTTTTTGCTTTCATTTTTGCAGGTTATGTGCACATTTAACACATAAGGTATTTCAGCAATGACCTTTGAATAAAACCCTGCAGTCACTCGCATAGCACGCTTCATTTGGTGTTTCTGTCACCAGCCAAAATTGTTTTTGTTCTAAATTATCTTTTGCAAAAAAGGTCAGGTTCCTTGACATGAAAGAAATAACTTGTGTTTATTTTGGTGGCTCAAAGATCATGTGCTTAGTCACGCCTAGCATTTTATATCAGTGCTGTTATTTATAACCTTTTCGGAGTGGTAGACTGATTATTGATTAAAGAAAGGTCTTACATTTCCGGTCTCGCCCAACATTTTATTTTAGTGGTATAAATAGTTTATGAGTTGAAACTGAAATTGAAACCCCTGTCGTGCAACCAATATACAGTGACAGACACATTCCGCTTTGCTGATGAAGTACGAGGCTTCGAGATCAAGAACGGCGAAATTTTAGTTTCCTATGACGTCACCTCATTGTTTACAAATGTACCCTTGGAGGAAACAATACAGATCTTAGCTGAAAAAGCCTTTGCCCAGGATTGGTTCAACGAGACGCACAGCTTGAACATCTCTAAAGCGGACCTAATCGACCTCCTCCGAGCAGCTACGAAAAACCAGCTTTTCCAGTTTGACGGTGCTTTATATGAGCAGACAGATGGAGTCGCTATGGGTTCTCCCCTTGGACCGTTGCTGGCTAACGTCTTCATGTGCTCGATTGAGGAAAACCTCGAACAACACGGTCAACTTCCGCGCTATTACCGGAGGTACGTCGATGACACCCTGACCGTAATGCCTGATAGGGTGACCGCTTGCCAGTTTCTAGACACCCTTAACTCTACCCATCCCTCCCTCCAGTTTACCATGGAAGTCGAACGGGAAGGATCCCTTCCCTTTCTAGGAACTGAACTGCTTAACCGTGCACCAAAGATTGAGACCAAGGTCTACACCAAAAGAACCAACACGGGTCTCCTTCTGCATTTCCAGAGTCATGTTGACATTAAGTACAAGCGCAGCCTAGTCAACACCATGGTGGATCGCGCTTATCGATTATCTTCTAACTGGTCTTTCTTCTCCGAGGAATGTGACCGCCTTAGAAGGGTTTTTCATAACTTGAAATACCCAAAGCCACTGGTTGAAACTACAATCAAGCGGTTCGTTGAGAGAAGGATTTCATCTGCAGAGCCCTGTCCATCACCAGACGTACCATCGGAGATTGTGAGATTATTGTTACCCTTCAAGGACCAATCGTCAGCTAATCATGTTAAACAACAACTGAACAGTCTAAGCTCGAAGTTAAGCGTGACTGTCCAACCAGTGTTCGTTAGCCCTAAGCTCGATCAACAGCTTAAGCAACACGAAATTAAGCCCCCTATTGTTAACCAACAATGTATCGTTTATGAATTTAAATGTAACCTGTGTGATGCAGGGTATGTGGGCTATACTCGTGGTCACTTACACGATCGCGTAGAAGGGCACACAAGGAAATCATCTTCTATCTACAAACACTACCACCTCCAACACAATAGTGAAATGCCTGAACGCTTGATCGAGCACTTTAACGTCATCGCGAAATGTAACGGCAAATTTGATTGCCTTGTTAATGAAATGTTGTATATTCGCATGCGTAAGCCAACATTGAACGTGCAAACGGATTCCATCCGCGCCAAGGTGTTTGTTTAAGCCGTTCATTCTAATTTATGCTATTCTTGTACCTTTCCTTATTTGCATGTTTTTGAACTAGTCTCTTGATAATGGAGTCACGATGACCCCGAAACGTCGAGTAATAAATCTTTCCTGGTTTTTTCTATGCCTTTGCTTTAGCAAATCCCTGCTGATCAAGTGTTTCAAATAAATAGTTTAAGCATCAATCTTTTGAAAATAATAGACTTATCAATAAAAGTACATTTTTGCATGCTCAGTCGCGCCCAGAATTCTATTTCAGTGCTGTTATTTATTAACTTTCTGATATAATAGACTGATCACTGATGAAAGTACAGTTTTTTTACAGGCCTAGTCATAGTCATTGTATCGTTTTGGTTTAAAAAAAAATTTTCATCAATAACATCCAATTCATTAATTCATGAACATTTGATGTATACATAGATACAGCACCTCAAAAACTACTTCTCAGCAGATGAAAAACTTATGTGCAAACATCACAACTTCCATACTGTTAAACATAAGACACACCGACAACGAATCTTTTGAAATGCTACCAAGTTGATAAAGAAGTTAAGAGGACTGAGGTTTGAATCCTCACTAATCTCGACTGAAATAATCTTTTTCGCTCAGCTGCAAGAGTATTTGATAGCGAAATGGAGAGATCTGAGGTTTGAATACTCACTAAGGTCGACCTAGACACTATTTTTTGCTTAGCTACAAGAGCATTTAATAGCAAAATTACGAGATCTGAGGGTTGAATACTCACTAGGGTCTACTGGAATGCTCCTTTTCGTTCAGCTGCAAGAGCATTTGCAAGAGCTTTTCGTTCAGCTGCAAGAGCATTTAATAGCGAAATTGAGAGATCTTAGGTTTGAATCTCCTCTAAGGTCGACTGGGAAACTTTATTCTTCGCCCAGTTGTTGGAGCATTTGCAGGTTAAAATGCAACATCTGAGGTTTCAATCCTCAGGGAGGTTGACCTAAGTACGTCTTTACACTTATAGACCATATTAATATACAAGTATTAACTGGAGCTGCCTATCGCCTAAGTTAGGCACGATCCAATTTACCGGCTAGGAATCAAATTTTCCGAAAAGAGTAAACTAGATTGTAATAAAGCGCTCAGCCCTCTCTGAAAAAAGAGGAGAACTTGGAGTTAAAAGATAAAATTTAAAAAACTCACCTACTCTAGCCGTTCTTATCCACAAAAATTTAAATCCTAAAAACCCCTTTATAGAAATAAATTTTTTACAATAAAATTTCTGAGGGGTTCTTTAGAAAAACTCCACAATAAAAACAATTCGAGAGAAAGGAGAAGTGCGTTTCAGCCCAGGAAAAGTTTTATTTTAATTGATTAAGAGCGCCAAAGGTCAATTCTATTCAGATGTTTCTTTTCGGCGTTAAATATTGGACTTAAATGGCTATAAATCTTCAATTGCATTTTTCCCGTTTTCTCCAGTAATAATAATTTCAGGTTTGCCGCTAAAGTACTGTTGCACTCCATTACCTGTTTAAATCTGAAATTTAGTTCCAGCTTGATAACATTTTCGCGACATCCTCAGAGCAATAAGTATTTTGACACATAGTTAAATTGTATACACTAAAATTAATTGGTGTATTGTATGCCGGCTCTTCTTCCTTTGACAGTTAAGCAGCTCTCCCCTTATGTGTTTGATTCCAGTAAAATAATGATTACACCCATATAACCTGTTAATGACACACTCAAGAAGCAAACATAACATTAAGCTTGGTACGAAAAAACAACAACAATAGCACGAATGGTAACAATAAGGTTGCCTTTTCCATCGCATGATGCGTATCTAGTGACAGACGGGAAATTTGAGAATCGATGAAGGTTTGCCGGCTGTAGCCTACAATCCGTCTTCAGTCGTCCCTTACTTTTAATGGCGGAGCTCGCAGATGTACGCGAGGCCAGCACTACCACGACCTCGAAGATGATAGGAGGGAAGGAGAGAAAGACCTTTCTCATTCCCATCTTCCTCCACACGCATCTCACGCGCACTTCGATCGTTGATATTTATGAGTAGATAAACTACTGGGTAAAAGTTAGTTACAATCCTAAATCTGGGGGATCCAAAATCTGTTTATTGCGTCACCCTCCTGAGTACAAAAATTTGACAAATGTTGCGCTTTATCAATCTCATCTAGTCACATGTAGCATTTTTTAACATAATTTTTAGATTTTATTAGAAAATTGTTTTAGACAGAGGATATGACATTCTTAGCTATTCTTGCAACTGCATAAGGCAATTTTTATGCACTTGGATCCTGACTATTGCAATTTTTACTTGTAAATCCTCTCTTTTTTTCTTTCCTCAGTGCCCCAGTCATGCAGGTTAAGGTTGTGTGGATCAATTGAAATCAAAGACTTGCTGGACAGTTGTTGGCCAAATTTGAAAGTATTTATTGTGATTTTATTGCAAAATTCATAAATGATACACTTTTCAGACAAGCACCTACTAACTTTGCATAACAACTCCATGTGCAAAAAGTAATTTTCTTCTATTAAATTGTAAAAATATGGTCAAAGTTCATCATGTTCAGTTTCTGTGGGCTCATTGTCACTCTCAGTTTCATCATCACTATCATCATACTCGTCATCATCACCAATGCATAAACCTGCAAGAAAATCAAGCATTATAACATAGCTGGTAAATTTGTCTAATCAAATTCAATTGCACGAGTGTGCTTCATATTCCTATTGTGAACGCTCATAACGTCAGTAAACAAATCTCTTGAGAAAAAAAATTTTCCTTCGGGTTGAAAATGTTATAAAGTAATTGGTTCATAAGTTAGCTGTGCATTCATCGAGATATGAAGCACTTGGGAAGTTTGGAGAGCACTCAAGAAGCTAGAGTTGCTCTTGCCTACGCCTCGCGCAACTCTTATGCATCTTTCAAGCTCTTCAAACTTCCGGCGTGCTTCATATCTCAATGAATGCACACTGACATATGAACCAATTGTTAATTTTGACCTAGCCTTTACTAACAATAATATATTACTAGGATTACCTATTAATAATAAATCTGTAACTGTTCCTTGCAAAAATAATGAATTGCAATGCCAATTAAATTTATGGCACAACTGAATTGAAAACTGACCAAATTCATGAAATGACCACAGACAGAAGCAGTATGAATGTGAAAAGAGAATAATAAAAGTCATATTGCTTACCAGTGGTTGTGCGGCACATATATTTCTTTGGATCCTTGCGCTCTTTCTTGAAGGATGCTATAATATCATCATCATAGTCCTCTATAATACTCTCACACTGGAAAAGAAATCATATAAACTACATATCATTCTGTTTCATATGCACAATCAAAGGAGCTATTAATTGTAGAAAAAAATACATGTATAATGTGAGCTGATACATAGAGAAGCTCAATCCAAGTGGTCCATCCAGCTGGAGCTTATTGTGGTTTCCATATCATGAAGGTCCTGGGTTGCGAGAAGCAGTGTAAAGAGTACAACACAATGACCCATCCAGACCTGCACCTCTTAACCCAGAGTCCAATATGCTGACCATGAGACAACCACATCTCCCACAATAAATTAAAAAAAAGATGGTAAATATCATGCTGTATCATACATAATGAAAGGTGTTATTCACCTTGTCAAGAGCAGAAGACAAAGGGGAATTTTGAGTCCCTTACCAAGATTAACACCTCAGACTTTTGGATTCCCCACTCTAATGCTCAATCACTGAGCTACAGAGAACCCCATGATAGACCAGGCTATTGCCAGGTTTATATGTAACACACCCAGCAAACTGCAAGGATCAATCCATTTATTATTTGACCCAAACTGCCTTGTGCATATTTTTATTGAAAAACTATAGTAGACAAAAAGCCTTGGTATTCTAGCCTATAGTGAAGCATCCACTGCATGTAGCATGGGAAAGATCTGGTTGGCAGAACTGGGTCATTCAGCAGGCATTTGTGTAAGTTTAATTGTCCATTCTTTGTCACAAGGTAATAAAAACAGGTGTAACTTACTGCATGTTTGAGCTTCTGAGCTATGTCACCACTGATTGCCACATTACTGAGTGTGACTGCCTCACCAGATCGCGACGAGGTTCTGATGTATGATTTCTTTCCAGTGTTGGGATCTGTCGACTCAGCGTACGAATTCATTTTTTCACACATATTATCAAGCTGTTCTATCAGATGAGTCTCTGATCTTGCATATTGAATCTGGATAGTTAAAAATACACATATATTCCATGAGATATATGTGGCTCACATTAGCCTGTCCCAGGAATATCAGTTGTAACTAATGGCACAAGTGGAAGTAAATTGAAAAAAATATATTTCTTGTTGCACTGCACAAAAATCCTTTTTCCCCATCTTACAATGTTCCACATTTAGGCCATAGAGGTCTTGAACAAGCTAGGGTTATCAGCAAGTGGGATTTCAAACTAGCATACCCTGTTATATAAAGTCAGCAGTACATGATAAAAAAAAAAATTTGAACTTTACCTTTTTGGTATTTTGATTACCTCTTGGATCCACTCTGAAACTCTCCACCTAGAATCATTCAGATGATAATAGTCTGTGATTTATCCCAAAAAACATGCCAGGGACTGTAAACAGTTTCTCATATACAGTGTATTCAACCATAATTCCAAAAAGATGGCAGTAATATCATAGGTGTCTGCATGCATATGGGTTGAAATTTATCGTTCTTGAAAATAAAATAAATACCGTCTAGCTTCATTTTTTAGAAAATGATTCAAAACCCTACCTCTAAAGTCTTTCTGGGATCAACTTGAGAAATTTCCCACTGAAGCTCATCCGCAATGACATGGCATACTATCAGAAGAAATGTTGATAACAATATGTCATTTAATCCTCTTAAATAAAAGTACCTGTAACCCTTTAACTCCCATGAGTGACCAAGACAGAATTTCTCCTTATAATACCAATACAATATCAAGCAGACAAGTGATAAGAATAAAGAAAAATATTAAGTAGGATATTATTATTTGATCCAATACCAAATTCTTCAAACTAAGATCACAAGAACAAGCAGACACTACGGTACATGTCAATAATTAGAGAAAGACTTAAACTAATGTAAGATCTTTTCAGCTACATTTTCTGTATCACAGCATTCTTAGTGACAAGGAGCCTTGCCTTAAGAAGTGATAAATTCAAAACTTCTCCTTACCATAACAACACACTGTCTAGCAGATAGGTAAAGTGAATGGTAAAGTTTCTGCACAGCCCCAAACTATTGTAAAACAAATCTGTTTTCCCAGTGGAAATGTATTGTTTTTGTCATTGTTTTCTCTGTTCAAGAACTGAATGCATAATGTAGGATGGGGCTGTGTGGAAATTTTACCAAGTGAATTATGTGTATTAAACATGGGAAATATCTCTAAGATGTAACAAACAATTCTCACAACTAACTAAAAGTTAACATATAGTCATGAGTTGGGAGAGTTGATGCTCTGATCTAGAAGGTAAAGGGATACATTTTCTGAAACTTACCACCACAGTATAGCTCTTTATCCTTAGCACCGAGTGCTTCATTCACAAAAGTTGTCACAAAAAGTACTACAAGACAAAGTTGAGTTGCAGATTCCATATCCAGCTGTTCAAATTAAATAAGAAGGAAAACTTGTAAAATTGTTTTAACTTTAAAATATGTCTTGGGCGTTGATCAACGAGCAGTTTCAATCTTCAAAAACCCTGGAAGTGACATCAATGAAATTGAAAAGGAAATACCCGTGATGGAAGTTCTAAATGGCAAACAATTTTAATGATTTTCTTCTCAACTACAAGAAAACCTAGGCGTAAATCGATCATCAATGAACACGTAGGATTCCCACCATTGTAAATATGAAAATTAAATATCACGAGTTAAAACTGAATCACACAAACCTCAAAAGAAATCCTATGATCCTATGTCGATGATCGAAAAGACGAAAACGAAAACTGAAACTTTACATCGAAAGATCAAACTGAAAAATTCTCCTGAAAGAAATACACCTATTCACCTGGTCCCTTTTCACACCGACAATGGCTATAACCGCTGACTAGTCTTTCGCTTTGTGTTCTGGGACAGCATTTCCTCTGCTTCACCGGCTAGAATTTGGGGGGAAGTCAAAATGTAGCAAGGAATTATACCTATTCTTTTTTTTAAATCCTGAAAATAAGGCGTAAAAAGGAACATTTACTTTGTAATTAACTATGGCACCACCAAAATCAAGGAAGATCGTCATCATGGGCTTTCGCTCTGTTGGTAAATTTTGTAGATGTGAAACGTGACTCTTGTTTTGCCAGAAACCTCTTCCCGGTTTATGATTTTCTCTCGATTTACATGGCCGTTGTTCACTTTTCAGGGAAATCTTCGATCACAATCCAGTTAGTGGAAGGGCAATTCGTGGATTCCTATGATCCAACAATTGAGAATAGTGAGTATGGTTCATCCATCTGTCTCAAAACGACCTTTAATATTCTTACAATCGAACGAGCTAAAGCAGGTTTCGCTTGAGTTGAACCATTCCTTTTATTTATTTTCTTTTGAAAGCTTTTACAACGAAAGTAAAGCATAACAGTCAAGAATACGTGTTGGAGCTTGTCGACACGGCAGGCCAGGTAAATATTATTGATAAAGCACTCTTGATTTCTCGTTGTTTTAGAGACAGTTATCCATTTGTTTTTTTTTCATGTAAATCATGTGTACATCCAGCTATGCACGTATCATGCTTCCGTTTTTCCACAGGGTATAAATGTACCGTTAAAAGTTGTGAATATACGGTCTGCAGCTAATTAAAACCTAGCAACATAAATATCTAATATTTAGCTCGGCATCTTTCGCTCTCACGTTAAATTTTTAGCTAAGATTTTACATAATTTTGACTTCAAGTAGTTATTTATAGAGTTAGTAACCTTTCTGAAAATAAAAATATATTTATAGTTAAATATGTTTAGCTTGTGATAATGGCATGGTACATTGAGTACTTAACCTCTGCCATTTCTCTCGAGTAAAACTCGACGGGGAAGAAAAGAAGAAGAAAAGAAAAATGCCTGAAATTCGCGGCCAATTATTGGGAATTGTACAGATTCAAAATTACTACTCAAGAAAGTCAATCATGTATTACGAAGATCTAGAAACTTCGAGGACTTTTTTTCATACAACTTTCTTTTTCCAGAGTCACTTATTATATATTATTTAATTAAGACATGTATGTTAAAAGCTTAAGGATGACTGTTGGTGTTTATCCTGTTATGAACTTAAAAAAATTTAGTGGCAAAAAATTGTTCAAAAAATTGATAATTTGTCAGCATTAATTGCAGAATTGTATTAGTATCATGTTACACCATTTTTCAAGGAGACAAACAGACCACTCTTCTATCTTGTTTTTGAACAAAATTTGAGAAAAACAGGAGTATAATATTACAACTTATTCTGTAGAGTTACACATGTATAGTGAAATTCAAGATGAGCAAAAAAAATGATAGTTCTATTTTGTGGGATGAAAAAGCTTGGAAAGGACCAGACACATTAATTTGAAGAACAGATGACCATTTTTATTTATGATTTATCTTCAAATTGGAGCGATGATTGTAGTATTGCATAGTTGACATTCACTAGTGGTTTATAGCAATTAATTTAAATTTTTGTTTTCACTCTTGATTGATTCAGGTGATTTATGTCAATTCTGTTTAAATTGTTCTCTTATATATATGCTTACCATAATTAATTAACTCTTTCTGTTGCTCTTGAGCAACCACCTTCCAGTTCTGGCAGCCAAATTAAGATTTAAGGTCACAGATGGCAACTTTGAAAATGGTTTATATAAAAGCATTGCGGTTAGCCAACCATGCAACCAGTTATATTTTAATTGAATCTCTAAGTGTTATAATCTGAATTTGAAATTTTTCTGCTTTAGTTTTTTCATTTGTGCTGGAAGTGCTTCAATATATGACATAATTTTATCTATCTTGTCTCCAGGATGAGTATTCTATTTTCCCTCAGTCCTACTCAGTTGGAATTCATGGTTACGTGCTTGTATATGCTGTAACATCACCAAAAAGGTAAGTTTATGAAAGGAAACTTCAAAGAGAATAAATGAAACAGATATAGACAACATTAATAAATGTTTTTTGTAGGGGAACTAAAATAAAGCTAATTCTTTCGTAGTACTAGCTTCAGCCTTTCTTTCCCAAGAGCTATTAATGAGAGTGGCGGTTGAATTTACCATAAGGTCAAATTTCATGGTTTTTTATTATGCAATTCTTTTTCCTTCCAGTTTTGAAGTTGTCAAGGTTATTCATGAAAAGCTACTGGATATGTCAGGCCAAGATTAGTAAGTAAAAATTGCAAGACAACTTAAATTCATTTTATTTTACTTTCTGTAATGTGTTAAAGGTAACTAAAGGTTTGCTTGATGGGGTTTTGATTGATCCTGATCATGGTGCACCTAATTGTGTTAACCCTTAATTCCTTAAGAGTGACCAACATCTCATTTCTCCTTAGACTATTACCTCTAGATAAAACATTAGGGTTGTGTGAATTAAGTAAATGATCACCAACTAAAGAGACTCTTGGTTTTTCAACCAACATCTTTGTCAGTATCATAAGAAATGTGTAGAAAACAGAATGGAGAATGTGCATACTGATGTTAAGGAGTAAAGAGGTAAGAGGTTAAGCAGCAAGGGTGTCAGGGAAGCCTGGCAAAATACTTGGGACTCATCTGCAATGGACTTGCATCCTATCTACTTGTGGTAGCACCAATACACCACCCGCTCAGGGAGTGCGGTGCACATGACTGGCACACAAGGCTGTCGATATCTACACATGGGCTTCCCTATCGTGTTAGAAATGCAAGATTAAATGAACCCTCAAACATAATTGCACAGATTGAATCAAAAACTCACTTTTGTGTACTTCTTTTTATTTCTTCCTAGTGTGCCAATGGTCCTTGTTGGAAACAAAACTGATTTACATATGGAAAGGTACAAATACATTTACTACTTGAATTTTAGGTTTGAGATCGTGCTAAACAGCAAAGCATAAAATCTTCCTGAAAGAATGAAAAGCCATTGAATGTTTTGTTAAATGCAGGGCCCAGATGTTTGACTTGGGCTAGCCCAGGGTTAAATTTGAATCCAGGTTTCTATATTTCTCTGTTCAAAAGCTGTTTTGGGTTGATTTTCCTATTTCTTTTTAGAGCATTCATTTATCACATTGTAGACAAATGGAATCAAACTGAATATTCTTTTAGAGCTTTCAGATCTGAAATCAAATTTCATGCTAACCCAAGTTTATCTTAATCCAGCTTTGAACAACCTGGCCCTGATGTTCAAAACAGAATTTCTGACCAAACTGTTTTTAAAGTGTTTTTTATACTAAACTTCTGTCCACTTTGAACTGAATCTTAGACCAAAGTGTTTTTAAACTAAACTTCTGTCCATGTTTTAGAAAAGTCCCAACTGAAAATGGAAAATCCCTTGCTGATTCCTGGAAGGCAGCTTTCTTTGAATCATCAGCTAAGGAAAACAGTGTAAGTGAAAGCCTCTAAACCTTACAATGGTTTCATATAAGTTTTGGAATTTTATATTATGCAAGGTGGAACACTTTGTAATATTTCAAGCAGTAGACTTGGAATCAAATTGTCCAGGTTGAAGCCAAACCAACTTGGTTATGTTCTGGTGTCAGAGAGTGAAGTCAAGATGTTTGCTTTCAAAACTGTCAGGCTTTACATGTCTTTTCCATAATGCAGGGAAAAAAACCTTTTGGAATTACAAAGGGTCAATTGTCTGTGGTGGTCTTCTTTGTCATTACCAGTTGTATACTGTAATTTGCAATACTCCCAGTGAATATAAGTTATAATATGGTTTTAAAATCTGGCAGGGCAAGCCTATTACTGGTAGTTTGCACACAGACTTTCAGTACTGTCTAGAAACTATTGACATTTAACTGTAGCTTCTTTTCTTACTTCACAGAGTGTCCATGAAATTTTCCGGATGGTCATTCGGGAAATAGAAAAGCATGACAAAGATGGGAATGTAGACAAGAAAGAGGATTGTACCATTTTATGACCACCGTCCCCACCCATACAGCAAGCTACCATGGAACCTAAATTATATTTTATGATATGAACACTTTTCCTTGCTACTCTACTCGATGCTGATCTAAGAAATTTATTTTCCCTTGTAGAACTGATTTTAATGAAATCTCTCCTAAATGATGAATATGATTTGTATCACCTGGGGCCATAAGAGTTCGTGAATGTGCATTGTAAATTTCTGGTTTCAGAATCTTCTACATCCCAGGTTAACGTCATGTAAGCCCTCTGTGTGTTTTAAGAGTGGCAGTGTCTTGTTTTTTCTTGTTTCTTTCATTTGGCTTTTGCTGTTATTCTGGTAGCAGTGTTTAATGAACTCATTTCTAATTGTTAGATATAAAAGCATTTGCCTGTTCTTTTCTTTGGTTACCTAGTGAATGCCTTTGCATTTTTCTCAATTCTTTCTAAATACAACAATTATAATAACAATGGATGAGGAGTGTACTTCAGATCAGGACAATATATTTTTAACAACAATTACTTTAATATATGGCTGAACCTTGTTCAAAGAGATTGTGCAGTAGTTTAAATGCGCATTTGCAAAATTTCATAGTCAAAACTGTGATTTCTTTTTGTGTGCGTGTGTGTGTATCAGGTCTGATCACAAAAGATGATTGTGTGTGTTTTTAACATTCTTTGATGGTCTGGTAGATTTGTCATGAATAATTGTCAAATCACATATACTCTATGCTGTTTAGGCTCACTGATTTTTAAACTTTTGTACATGCACCAAAGCTTACTACAAACTTTAGGCCTGAGTTGTGCAAAGTTATCAGCCACCATCTTTGGAAAGGAACCTGTGTTTCTCTCCTCTAAGTGTACAGCTACTCTTCTTGGGGAGGATAGCAAACTCCACCCTAAAGAACAGGTGCACTTAGGCTCATTGCAACCCAGGATTAGGGTAACATAGTTTAGGAACCACATAGTCCTCAATGTTTAATACCTTATTGACAAGTTGTAATGTGGTGTGTGATCTTTGGTGCATAGGTTTGAGCAAAAAATTGTCAAAAATAATAGTTTCTTGCAAATGGTAAAAGGGAAGTAGTGTACCTACTCTGTAGCATATATAGCATGTGCAAATTATGAGGGTAAATTGTTAAAATTGTTTGTTTCTTCAAATTTCATGTAGGGGGCAAATATACAAAAATGATTTTTAATTAGTAAAATTGCTTCTTTGTAATTATGCCTAAAATGTATTGCACTCATTCATTTGATTCATTCATAATTTTTCTTGTCAAAATCAGTGTTTTAAAGCTGTAAAACATTTGTTTGGTGGATTTCCTGATGTTAGTTGGACCTTGATCAAGGTCCAAAAATGTCACCCTGAAGCACAGTTGTAGTGTTTTTTTTCTTGGTTATTTCAGACCTAATTGTTTTAAAAGTTATGTTAGAAAAGAATTTAACAGTAATTGTGCTTGTTCTTGTCATCATCTCACTTGTTTGAACTCTGTTTAATTTTTGTAAAAATAAATGGTTGTTGATGTGTTAAAGTTTCATTTTAGAAATTTTGGGCGGACTATTTGAGGATTTTAAAGAGATTTGTGGGGGGGGGGGGGGCAGCAGCCGTTAGGATTCGTGTCAACCTCTCTTTGTTGCAAAAAGTTGATTTGTTTCCATGCGATCAAACAAATTGGCTCGTGAGTTGGGTGGAAAGCCATTTCCCTTAGCTGCAACCAATTGAAAATACCTGTGCAACCCTCTTTTAACAGGACAAACGTTCAAAACTCACCAACCGCAATAAGGGAGTATGTTGTGGTGAGGTGAGGCCTGATGACTCAAGAGCAGGGATGAAGGGTGAACAGAAGGGATGCGGTGCTACCTTGAATATTTTTAAAACGTGTGCATAACATAATGGTCTGTCATGGCAGCTTCTTTAACAAGAAAGATTGTGTCATGCGATCACAAAGCTAGTAAGGCTGTGTTCAGTTTTGAACACTTAACAAAACTGCGAAGGCTTGCCTATTTCGCCTTGTGCTATATGCGTTAACGTATTACGTGTATGGATTGGTAACAGTTATTTCCTGATAAGTGTCAAAATTTCAAAATTCTCGATTTTACAATTGGTTCATACGTCAGCGTGCGTTCATCGAGATATGAAGCACGCGGGAAGTTTGGAGAGCACGAAAGATGCATAAGAGTTGCTTGAGGCGTAGCCGAGAGCAACTTTAGCTTCTTGAGTTCTCTCCAAACTTCCCGCGTGCTTCATATCTCGATGAACGCACAGCTGACGTATGAACCAATTGTTTTATAACATTTTCATCCTGATGGAAATTTTTTTTTTCTCGAGGGATTGTTTGCTGATGTTATGAGCGTGCACAATAGGAATAATATATAGATTTAGCCAAGCCTAAAAGCGGAGCTCAAAAAAGTGGCACACGAGGCGCAGCCGAGTGCGTCACTGATGTTCTTACCACATTTTGACGTCCTCTGTGATCTATTACTGAACAGACGCACGGCAACTTGGAACTCTATTTGTTTTATATTATAAAGAATTAAAAAAAGTTATAATGATAACGTCATCTATACGTCTGTCCTCCAATATATCATAAGTGAGAACCAATCAGAATGCGTGCATAACTGAACTTATTATATAAACTCTCATAGAGCACCCTCTTTCAACCAATGACAGCGCGCGTTATATCCGAACTTTATTTTAATATAAATTCAAGTGATCATTCCTAGCAAACGTCAACATTCCCTATGACTGCTTGAAAACCGAGAGGTCCCTGGGTTCGATGTTGGCCAGTTGCCATCGAGAAAGCAAAATGGCGGAAGGTAGGTGAAAGAAACTTGCACTTTCTTCTTAAATGAACCGCTCCTGTTTGAAATCCAGCTTCGCATTTCACCAAATATATGTATGGATGTTGGTTATGGGAGTGTTCTAATTTCTTAAATTGGTTAAGAACACGAACTCCTTGCTATACTTATGCACGTGCTTGTCGCTGTAGCAATACTAGTTACAGTAGCTTTCAGATAAGTTTGCAGTTTTGTCTTCACTGTATTCTTTTAGTTGCGGATAAAACAAAGAATGAGGATGCAAGTGTAGGGGTAAAAGCGGAATCCAAAGCAGAACCTCGTCGCAAACTTTGTGCTTACTCACAACGAGTTTGCAACTTGGAAATACTGAAAGGTTTTGACTTCTGCCACAAGCATATTTTGGAAGATAAAGCAAGTCCTTTTAAACCATGTGATTTCGTAGCAAAGTCAAATGGTAGAAGATGTCCTAACCCGGCACAGAAGTTGCCGCACGGAAAAAGGTATCTAGATATGTACATTAATTTACATTTTAAAAGAACTACAGAATGTTATCGAAGGCCTTGACTAGGTAAATAAATACTTCATGAGCACACGTCTATGCTAATATCAGAAATACTGAATCGCTCTATGATATTTTAATTGATTGGCTTTAGCCAACTTAATTTTTACTTTGTTGAAAGATACAGAAAATACCTAATATTTATCATGAAATTGCAGCTTTTGCATTATTCACACACGCAAGGCAGAGCTACGTAGAGCGGTGGAAGAGAGGAGAAAGAGAAGGAACATAGGTGATAATGAAGGAAGTTATGAGGATGAAAAAGGGAAAAGAAGGAGAACTTCAAGCTCAAATTCACAAAAGAGTGATAAACAAGAGGGCCATTCTTCGGGTAAGGGAAAAAAAATGATGGAGTAAGGGAAACTTTAAATTAGATTTAACTGTGGCCAAGGTTATCATGAAGAACAGCTCTTCTCCATTGACTGCCACTGAACTAAAAAAATTCTGGATTTAACGCCCTCAGGGATTTCAAAATGTGTTAAAGTAGACATCAGACTCTGCAAAAGTAGGTGACTGTGAAAAGTTCATTAACCCTTTAACTTCTGGAAGTGATAAACATGTAACTTCTTCCTATAATATCCATACATTATCCAACAAGCAGGTAATGAGAATACTCAAAGTTATAAGGTAGAAGTTGTATCTCGATCTTACTCCAAATTCTTGTAACTAATCTACAAGGAAACATGTAGCAGCCAGAAGGGAGAATTAACAATCAGACCTTGGGAGTGAAAGGGTTAAGGGCCAACAGGTAATCATTTTGACTAGGGTAATTGGTGACATGTTATCAAGTTGCCGACAGAACTCTGGCAGTTGCCAGCTTGTTTTGATCCCATGGCTGCCACCATGGTTCAAAGTGGATTATTGTCAAAGTAAGAACACATGGTACATGAACATGCTTTATTCTGAGACAAGACCAAAAGTACATCATGGGTAATGTGTCAATGAAATCTTGTAGTTACCTCAACAGATAACCTATGATTTGGGAACAGATGACCTCCTTTTTTAACCTTGTCACTCAATATCTGAATACAATTTCTCCTGACTGTCTCTAATACATTTTTTATAAACTAAGTGCAGAGAATTTAAGGTTAAATCAAAGAATATCCTATGCTATCTTACATGTAGTTAGTACTCGTCATGCCTCTCCCCCTCTGCTTTACAATGTACTAATAATACAAGGGGAAGTTACTTACTGGTTATTTCCAGGAGTGTAAGGGTTTTTAAAAATATTACCTATACTACAGCCAATCTATCAATGTTTGATATCATTCATGGAGTCTGTGTTCATTATGTCTTGAAGATGAAGATGGTGGTAATAGTGGAGATGATTATCTTAAGGTGGACAGTGCATGGCATGGTGATATTGATAGTGATGCTGAATCTGTTGATAGTGAAGAGGAAGACCCACTGAAGTGAGTATACGTTTCAAAGGAGCCAATGTCACCAAGTTTAAATTTGGTTTATTTCAACTGAGTTGATAACATAAACTGGCCACCATAAAAGAATTTCTAATCTGACTTTTTGAGCTTTTGTCTTTTGTTCTAAAGCAACAGCTGAGTTGAAACTCTTTATGGTGGCAAATTTACATTATCAACCCAGGATCCAGTTGTTCAGAGGTTGATTACTGCAAACCCAGGATCAAATCTAAATCCGAGTTTCTTTATTTCTTTGATAAAAAGCATTTTTTAGACAATTTTCTCTTTTCTTGTTAGAGCATGCAATGATCAAATTTTGGACAAAGAGAATTAGACTGGATTTTCTTTTAAAGCTTTCAGATCTGAAACCAAATTTCACACCAACCCTGGATTATCTTAACCCAGCTTTGAACAACCAGGCCCAGTCGATGAAACCAAGTTGTCTGGTAATACTCCCTGTGATGCAACATCACAGTTTCTCAAGAAACTCACCCCCTTTACTCACCAAACTTTAGGCTGATACAAAATTAACAAGAATAATGATGGTGATGCTAATGATGATACTTAAAATAATTGCTGTGGAAAATATCTTGAAAAGGCCTTTCTGAGCAAAATGGCAGAATTTCTTAAATATTTGGGTTTTCCTGGTCAAACCTATGAGTAATGTTGACAGATAACAGACTACTTAATGTGCTTTAAATTAAAGAAACACATGTTATGGCATCATGGTTTGGAGTATAAGGATGAAGCCTCTATGGTTATTTTAGGCATGCTGGGGTTTGGTCAGTGGAAGAAGCTACCAGGATGTGTCGTGATAAGATGATCAGACTGCGCTCACTGTACATTACACAGTTCAAGAGGTTACAACACGTGCTGAGGGAGAGAAGGAGAAAATATTGTCAAGCTATTCAAGCAGAGGAAATTGAAGAAACAGGTTATCAAACAGCAGTCCACTCTGTTTTTTTTTAAGGTCATCAAAATGCCATACATCCCTGTTAAATCTCAAAGTGACCAGTATTCTTTCTGGGGTATTGTTTGTTGAATAGCATCCTTGTTTTGTTTTGTTTTTCTTACTTTTCAGTTTCCTTTTTTGTTGGATTTCTCCCTTGACTTTGAGTTATTCAATCACTTTCAATGTGATCAGTCATGTTGACCAGACAAAACCCTCTTATTTTCACCTCTGAAGCTCTTGAGTGTTGAACAAATTCTTCTTGTTAGTATAATAGGAACTGGTTATAGAACAGAAAGGAGAGTATTTGTGCTGATGCTAGGTTGTAATGGGTTTAAATGACAACTATGTTTTCTGTGATGCTAGGAGAGTGCAATTTGACCCGCACACAACTGCTTGGTCGGAAATCTCGTCATGATTGTCCTGGTACTGAAGCCCTCTTGCATCGGCAAGCAAAAGAGAAAAAACAAGGGGCAAACACTCGGCAACAAGGAGTGTCTAATCTACGCTGCACATATTCTCCAGGAGGAAATAGATGCACTGAAAAAGTTTTGCCTCTTACAAAACACTGTATGAAACGTATCCTTTAATGTCTAGATGGTAACAAGATGGCTGTAAAAGTTTGTACCAGGGTCTTACATGAAATGTGATATGAATGATGAAAGGCCAGAATTTGCAATATTGAGGTTTGTGTTTGTGTATAAAGATTGAAATTCCTCAAACTCCTCTACATCGTCTTCATTGTGGCACAATACGTGTAAGTTAATATCTAAAGCAGCATGCAGAACTGCCTCCTTGCTGCTTTGTTTTGAATCTTTAACACACTTTCATTAGACATTACTCATGACCCTAACCAGCACCTTTTTCAAAGGTGCACATTTCCATCAAAAGGTGAAACACATTGTGATAGGAATGTTGCAAAGATCTTCACCCATTCAACATGCAGACTGCACATGGAGCTACCTGCAAATATGAAGAGGCCAAGTGTGGAAAAGGACCTACAGAATGCCAAGGAAAGAGCCAAGTGAGACAACATTGCATGTTAACTTTATAAATTTAACAAAAAAAATTACCTTCTTGGCAAATTTCAACAAAACCAAACCACTGGTACATTTGAATCTTCATGTTGGCTAGTGTAGGTATTAACTTTGTCAGAGGTGCTGGCACATAAATTTGTTTTGTCAATCAGTACTTGTGGAAAATGCAAAATAAAAGCTTAATTTTTTTTCTATTTTTTTTAAATTTAAGTTTAAGGAAAGCCAGAACATCTGGTAGCAAACAAAGTGTAACAGGAGTACCAGAGGCTTTACAGCAGAAATCCATTGTGCTTTTGCCTCTAATTACCACTGGTGAGTCATTTCAGGCACAACCCACCACCACTGGAGTGCAGCAGCATGCTATGACAGCCCCCTTGTCCACTAAGGGTACTACATTAGACACCACAGAGAAAATGGAAGTAGATTCAAGTGACACAAAGGCTGACCTTGACAATAAGGAGTTGTCAGCAATCTCTGTAGATAAAGAAACATCCTCAGTTAGCTCAGCAGGGGCTTCAGTGCAACCCAAGCTTAGCCCTGTGTCGGAGAGTATATCTCCTGGTCTTGCAGCTGCTAGCCTTGTGGCTGTTTGTAGCAGCCCACAGCTACCTCTGCAGGGAACACCCGTAGCAAGTGTCAGTGATGTAAAACAGGCTGCAGTCACAGATTCCAAGGTAGTGCCATGCAGTGATGTTAAAGACAAAGGTGTCAGTAGTGCCTCTGCTGATAATAGCAAGGTTGATGCTGATCCTAAAGTATTAGAGTTAAAAGAAAGAGAGGAATCAGGCGATACTGAAAAGGCAGAGAAACAAGAGAGTAGCCTTGTGAAATCAAAAGACACGTCTGATCCTGATAAATCGGCATCCGTCCAGCCAGGACATTCAGAATCTGCTGAAAAGCAACCTGACGAATCCCAACTCAAATTGAATGTGGCTCAAACCAAAGAGGAAGCCAAAGTAACAACTTCTACAGTTTGTACTTCGCCAGCTGTCTCTCAAACTGTGCTCCAGCTGACCACCCTAGTTTCTCCTTCACAAAGTGCACCCAGCACTTCCTCCAGCAGCACGTCACAAAATGTGACAAAAACCAAGTCCGCGGAGCCCTCTGAGGCCATCCCCTCCCGGGGTACCTCAAAGAGTGCCTCTGGGGGTCCCTCACCTGGTGTTCCTCTTGAGCCCCCTAAAGGCACGTCCTCGTGTACTTCCACTGCCGTCTCTACTGTTGCAAAACAAGCACCATCAGTAACATCTGCAAGTTCAATTCATCTACCCCAATCGAATCCAAGTTCCTTGGCGGGACAGCCATTGAAAACAGTCGGTGTCAAACCCTCGATTACAAGTGAGCCACACCGCTCAGCTGCTGTGAAATCCTTCCAACACTTGCCGGCGGGAATGACTGCCGCAAGCTCCAAGCAGTTTAGTGCAATCACTTCTGTTACCACTAAGGAGACGAACAAAGATGCTAATAAAGTAGACACGGGCAAGTCCCAAGAACAGAGTGGTTCATCTAAACCATTACCGATGTAACAATGATAGATTATCTTTGGTTTGTTATAGATGTCAAGTTTACGTTGTGGATTAAAACTAATGGTCTATGACAAAGTTTCAGAGCGCTTTGTAAGCAGTGTTATGTTCTTTTGGTTAAATTTGAGTTTCATGTACACGGAAAACTTACCTTGGTGTAAAATTTTAAGCAAAGGTCAAATGTTACGATTGAGATCTCATTACGTTAGTCAATAAAATTGTGTTCTGTGAGGGTCCAATGTGTTTTTGAGGCTCTTGATGAACCAAGGCTGTATAAACCCGCGCCATCCCGAGTAGGCGTACGTAGTTCCGTTACGGGCACTTCACCCTTAAATTCCCGAGATCTGATAGGCAATTCTCCCCTTCAGCTACTGCATATTTCCTTTTAAATTAGTTACAAGAATCACTTTAGTGTTAGATCAAGACAGCAACTTCTAATTGATATGTTTCGAGTATCCTCATTACCTGTTTGCTGGATATTGTATGGATATTGAAAGTGAAATGTGATCATCGCAGTAAATTTTCCAATTTAAGCAATTGGAAAGAAGAAGCCTGAAAAAAATCAGGGCTTCAACGGGATTCGAACCCGTGACCTCCGCGATACCGGTGCGATGCTCTACCAACTGAGCTATGAAGCCACACATTGGGAGCGAGGTCAATTTATTGAGTTCATATCTTCCCGTGCAGTGAAATGATGTGAAGTTTTATATGAAATAATTCATATTTGTACTGCGGTTGTAGATGAAAGTGAAATGTGATCATCGCAGTAAATTTTCCAATTTAAGCAATTGGAAAGAAGAAGCCTGAAAAAAAAAATCAGGGCTTCAACGGGATTCGAACCCGTGACCTCCGCGATACCGGTGCGATGCTCTACCAACTGAGCTATGAAGCCACACATTGGGAGCGAGGTCAATTTATTGAGTTCATATCTTCCCGTGCAGTGAAATGATGTGAAGTTTTATATGAAATAATTCATATTTGTACTGCGGTTGTAGATGAAAGTGAAATGTGATCATCGCAGTAAATTTTCCAATTTAAGCAATTGGAAAGAAGAAGCCTGAAAAAAAAAAATCAGGGCTTCAACGATATTGTTATTCAATATTGTTATTCAATTCTGGGAGTTTAAGGGTTAACCTATAACATTCCTGGTGTAGCAACTGATAAGAGGGCTTCGTTGCCTACGATACGTACTCAGGAATTGCAAAAAGGTTGGAGTTCGTCGTAGAGTTAAATACGTGAGATATCCTCAAGTAACTGTGTAACCATTGAAACATGTGCGCAATAATTTAGATTCTCAACAGGTATCCAACTGTTCAAAATTGCCTTCGACTGTTTTCATGTTTACAACATCCTAGTGCACAAGTGGCGGACCTTTTTGAAACGTGAGATGAGGGTGCGTGCGCGCGCCCGCCTACGCGGGAGGAGGTGGGGGGAGCTCACAATACACCAAATCAAGAACGTTCATTAACTCAAGCTTTGATTCAACTCAATTTCTTTCACATAAGCCTTTGGTACAAGCAAACTTTGCAATCTTTACAGGGTCCACTGTGTCCGTAATCTATTTGTGCCAATGCATAACTAGGCCGTTGTTCAAAAAAATATATATATATACAAAATGCCCTACGATACAATACTATACCAAACGAGATCCTGATGAAGAGATTTAAGTGAAGGTAACAAAGCAAAATATTCCATTTGGCCGATTTTGTGTCGCGCAAACAGAATTCTGTTCATACGGAAGAAAAAGTTCTATTATTCTTAGAAGTAAAGGTTGTTTGCTACATTCTAAAGAAAATTTAGTGTTTCCCAGTTATTAAAAAACACAAAATCCTTACAGATGAACCCAACCGATGAACTCGACAAGTCTGTTTATAGTTAGCTAATTTCAGGAGGAGCTTTGTGACATTCTTTGCGTCAAAGGAAATTGTATTTGATTATAATAAGCCTTAAAAATAAACGTTCGCCTTTAGGGGATGGAAATGTACCTAGATGAAACGAAACAAATTCGGGAAAGCAAGAACACCACAGATTGCACAATAATCACCGTGAAATTTGACAACTTAAGGCCAAGTTTTGGAAGACGCACAAACACAGACAGCTCCGTTGACACTTTCACGATACAAATATCGATTGTGCACACTGTCTTCCAAACGTTTCTTCACCTCAGTTCTCAGAATTTAAAGTTATATCAAACGGTCACCTTTCTACTTGGAAAATCCATTCATGTTGTAAGAAGAAATCCCTTCCTGGTCACCCCTCGGAGTGAAAGAGCTCATGCCCCCCTTATTAATCTGAAACTACATCAACATCTGTTCGCGTCTGATAAGACGAAATATTTCTGAAAAAAATTTTACTGCTTCCCATCTAACTGTTGCTATACATAAAAATAATTATTACCATATGATAAATAAATAAATGAAATATAATGAACATTACCTGTACCACAGCAGAGAAAAATTCACTTTCCTCTTAATTCGTCTAAAGAGACTCGAGAACACGAATCTCTTTAGATGGACAAATTTCGATATATAATTTTATTTCTTCTATGGGTCCTTGGTTTCTTTAAAAGTTTTGCTTTCCCCGCAAATTGTCGTACAACCAATGTATTACTAGGGCGGTTATTGAACCTTCAGACTGTAAATACGTGTCGTAACCTGGACCTAGAAGACTTCGTCTAAATGAAAAGCCGTGTAGCGAAATCAACTGCGTCTTAACATAATAGACTGCTTCCTGAATTAATAGCGTCCCAGCGCAAGACTGCGCCTGAACTCAATACACTAGGCCGGAACCCTAACTACGTCTGAAGTCATCCGATTTCCATGGTTTGATGCGTGTGGTGAACTTGTACATCTACAAAGTGTTCATATGACGTTTCCATCTCTTGCACATGTAATCGAAGCTATGCGTGAGCCACTGCTCTTCAAGTCTATTGAAACGATCCTGACTCAAAAACAGAGGTTTCCCTCGCCTGTCGAAGAGATTAAATAATGGTAAACGAGACATTTCACACACTGAGAAGGAGAAGGATGTAGTAGTGAGGAAAGTATTTCTCTCCCCTCCGCTGTGGCCTGGGTTAAATTCACGGAGCTGGCGTCACATGTGGCTTGAGCCTTATTGATTTTTGTCCTTGCGCAATAATTTTTTCTGCGGTTTCTTTGGATTTTTTCTGCCTTCAAAAAAACAAAATCTCAAAGTTCAAGTCGAACACAACAGTGGACGTTAAACCACCTCGTGGATGTGCTGCTGCTAAGATCCCATTCTAAAATTTACATCAAATTCATATTAATCATCAATCGAGTGACAAGCGCTCTGATTACTCCACCATACCTTAAATCCCGGTCCTCCTCGCCAAAGCTATCGAGGTAGACTGAGCCCCAGATACAGACCCGATCGGCTCTGATTATAATAATCACTGAAGAGAGCACGATCAGGAAGATCCCAGTCCCTCTCCCGCAATTCAAGGCATGCTAACAAATGAAAAGCATAAAATTAACAAAGTAATATAAATTCGGTCAAGAATGAAGTGTATAGGCGGAGTCACAAAAACAATACATGCCACACCCAAAGGGCTTAGACTGCTCAGAGGTCGTACATACTCTCGAAACGAGCCTCAAACTAGGCGATTAAACTGCCGAAAAATCAAGGAACAACAGTTATTCGTCGTTACGTAAAGTAAGCAAAAGGTCTCTCTATTGATATCATAATTGCAAATCCTTGAGCTCGCGAGACGAAGAGACGAAACACGTGAGAACCGATAGTGAATGAAAGCTAGCGGTTGCGTAAAATCGGTGACAGAACCTCGTTTCTAACCTGTATGCATTCATACTTATCTGTTGTGCCTGTCCCGTCAACACAACAACTTCCTTGGAGACAATTGAATTTACCGCACACCAAACATACTGCAGGATCATCTGGAGCGCTGCCACACTTGGTGCATTTCCGCTTCCGGTAATGCTGGATCAAACTATTTAGCAAGAGATAAAAGAACTTATATTCGTACTTTAGAAAGGAAGGAAGTACATTAAAGGTGTCGCATACAGGCTTTAGTTAAAGAACCCTGTTCCCTTCTTCTCCAAAACAGTAAACTCCTCAGATATAATTACTTGCTGTCCTAGAAGCCCTTGATATTTGGGTGGTGAGAAACCTAGTTTACCTCAGTTTGGTCACTTACCTGTCGTATCGCTCAGGTAGTTGAAGTAGTCTGGGTGGCGGCCACTGACTCAAGTTGGGAAGAAGTTCCTACAGATATAACAAGCAGTAAGTTTTGCTGTGTGAAAATACTCCGTACACGCGAAACTGAATACAAACCTTGGTCTATCACCGCTAAATATATTCCCATCTCCACGTGGATATAACAGCACAAAGTTTAATTATAATTCAATTTTGCTAATGAAAGCTATTGTCAAATACATCCTTGACGAATTTTATTCATCAATCAGCAAACTCACTCTGTTCAGCTTGGCCTTTCGCTGCGTGAAACACAGCAACAGAGCATCACACCATCGTCGTATCACTTTCCGAGGCTTGGAATGAGGCCACTTTAGGCAATCTACACACGAGAAGGACTCGGTTCGACTATTACTAGATGGATCACATAAACCCAGGCTCGAGGCCAATGCACGGAATTCAGCATCAGTGTCCTAAAATAAATAATAATAATAAAATAAATAAATAAAATACGCTTCCTTGACTGGATTTGCTGTGTAAGGATACCAACTCCTTTACGAAATAAACTTTACTATACTCATAAAGGATCATCGAGGAAAGTAACGAAACAACAGGTCCAGTTGGTTAAACGGCAGATAACGCTATCCAGCGCATAAATCGCCATCCAGCGAATGTTGGAAGAAAATACACTGCGCTATCTACCAGAGAGCGTTATCAACCCTTTGAACAACCGGAACCAGGAGGATGAATATCGAAAGTAAAGATGCAATACAAGAAATCCCATGAAATTATTTGCAAAACTGGTTACAACCCAGAGAACTGGCCCCTGTTGTTCGAAGGTTGGAAAACGCTATTTAATGGATAAATCTGTATTTGCGCGTTTTGTTAACATTTATCCGCTGAAGAGCGATTTATCCGTTAGATAGAGTGATCCGCTCTTTATACAACTAGGCCTCAGTGTAGAAAGAGGAATGAAAACACACTAACCTGAACTTGCGGTACCTCCACACCAAAGCACAGGGCCGCCATCGCGTTTGCCGACCGCAAGAACCCCAAACACAAGTCTTGTAGGGAACGCTCCACAGTATGTGGGGACCATACCGACTGCGAGATCTACGAAGGGAAAAAACCAATGATCAATGAGAGGATGTTTATGAAGTTAAAAGCGAAATAACTTGGTGAATAAAATTACCCTTACTTCTCAGTAACTTGAAACAACTAAGTAGGGTTTCATAAGAGACATTTCATTAGCTATAACGGGGGGGGGGGGGGAGGGGATGGTATGGGTGTCTCTAAATCTTTAATACTTGCCGTGTGGTGAGGGAGGGAAGAGGCGACAGAGATAACTTACCCCTCCGGTGTGATGATCCTCCTTGATCAAGGTACTGGTACTGAGCATACGGCAAACATACCCCAGTAAAAGATCGGCAGATAATTGGCCCTGAACAATTTCCTAAATGAAGATGAAAACAAAATAAATGATTAAACAATCTGGGTTACTCGTAGATTGAAAGTGACTGGTCATCAGGCAGCTCTTTTTCCAAAATAAAAAAGTTACAATTTTCTGGCCGAATTCGTTCTTTGCAACTGGGGTTGTAGTTGGGGAATATCCCCCTTTCAGTCGTCCTCTGCCGATCTGTTGTTCATTTCCTCTTATCTACTCGTTTACATCGTAACTCCGAATTTGGACCTCTTTCTACCTTTAACAAGAAGTAAAAATTCTTGGCCATCTTAATTAGTAAAAGCTACCAAACATTACCAGTCAATTAAAAAATTCAAAGATCCTCCTAGAGACTTCTGCATTTTCTTTAAAAGCCTTCCATCGGCACACACAATGAAGATATCGACTGGACAGTTCTTAGGATGCAATTTTAGTATGATATTTTTCCTTGCGAAAAAAGCCTTCTTAACGACCCTGGCGGGCAAATCGTAACAATTTGTGTTTACCTGTGATGCTGCTTTCTTTCCTAAGTCTTGCCACGAAAGTTTTTCATCTCCGACAAACTTACAACAAGTCTCAACTAGAGCCTGAAAAAATAAATATATATACAAACATGTATATAAAACGAATGCTCTTTGAGGTCAAATCTGGACAAGAAGAGAAGGCCGAATCTGTTCAGAGTAAGTGAATAATTCAATTATCCACATATAGTATCTAGTATCTCACAGAAAAGGTTGAGTTTCTCACCTGCGTAAACACCAAATTAAATATCAGCTGTACAAAGCACATGAAGTCACCTGAAATAAAACACGATACGGCGATTGGAGAAAATCACCAACAATACCAGATCACTGTTAGAACCGACTCCTAGAATAAATTACATCACAGGGCCAAAATAAAATGATTAGAGGTCATGTCATTTCCTTCTGACACTTTGCATCAAACCATACAGAACGTTAGTATTTGGTAAGTAAAGCACTACTAAAATGGCAATTCTGAAGATACTACGCCGAGGAAAACATACTGTACTTACGGTGTGAAAGCGGTGCCGGCCATGACAACATCATCTGGATCAACAGTGAGGGTGCATCTCTCAAGAGAAGAGGACACTCCTGGAAACTGATTGTGCCACTAAAATAAGACAACAACTTAACTTTATCCCAACTTAGATTTAGAATGCAGTATTACTTTTTTTAATAATTACGCGGCAATTTATTCGTAATATTTTGCTCACAAATAAACGAAAAGCAAGCATAATCAGTGTGGAGATTTTTCAAAATTATCTGTGCCCGCTAGGCACTATTTTGGGTTGTGCGTATGACCCGTCCACCTGAGGCCCCGACCACACTAATGTGTAATCAAAGGTTTCCGTTTTCGTCTAAAACAAAACAAAGCAAAATATTTTCACCATAATAACGTTTTCGTTTTGCTCTTAAGTATCTTCAGTATTTTGTTTTTACTGTCGTATACATTTTGAAGCGTTTTCGTCTATCTTCCACTCTATAACGCCTGCAAATTAATCTATACGGTTAAGCCTGTCAACTGTACTAATCTGGACTGAAAACAGAACTTTTTGAAAATGCACGCCTCCCTAATGCTGGTCTTTCACTTTTTTAGCGGTTCTACCGCTTGTGACTGTTGCAATTTCAAACTCATGCGGCCACGTGCAGACGGTAATATTTTGTTGCGTTTGCAGAACCAAAAACGCTGTTTTCAAATTTATCACGCATGGTATAGATGGAGCTTATACCATATTGTTTCCGCCGTTCGAAGTTTCACAGCTTCAAATACAGAGAAACGCGCTTGAATCTCACCTGGAAGACGACTCTTTGAGGTCTTCAGTACCAGTCAGATCTGACCACACAGACAACAAAGGACCCACAAGTGTTTGGGAATGAAACTGGAAAGCACGCATGAGTGGACCTAAACAGTGCACGAAACAAGGATAAAAGAGGAAGAAAATGACCGTCATTATGAGAGACATCGAAAGCCTCACAGTAATAATTAACATTCGTTAGAAATTGGTATCCAAGTTCTTTGAGTCTTTTACTACATGAGTTCCGCTTGGATGGCAAGGAAAGAATTGATCCCAGATAGAGAAAATTTAAAGATCGTCACAACCCTTTCATGGTCAAAGTTTCACATACAGTAGCATCAGAGTACTCACCAAAACATGATTTCCTTGGACTTGAAAGTTTCCTTGCGACTTTATCCACTTGCTCTAATTCTAAATTTGTCCTGTGAACCATAAAAGAGCGATATGTAAACCTGGTATTTGAGTACTTCGGTAACAAAAAGGAAAAACAAAAGGCGATGATAGGTACAGTGATTTTGGAAGGGAAAGCAATACTCGTAGCAGCCCCAAATAAGATACACTGGCCTAATCCCTTACTGTGCGGGGCAGTTGATTTATGGATGGCAAAGAGGAGATGTGATTAGAACGGATTGCCAATAATTAAAAAATTCCTGCGTAAATCTTCAAGATACACGCTACTGGATGTCTTTTTTTTTTTTTTTTTAAATCAAGTAGTTTGCTCGCATACCTGGCCATTCTGTACAGCAGGCTAAACTTTCTCTCAACTGAACACCTGAAGCTTTCTCCGTCCAGAGCAGACACTGATTCTACAACTGCCTTGATGGCTGCACCGAGCACATTAAAGTTAAGCGCACTGGCTGTTAGTTTCGTAATAGTCTGTCGGATCACAAAGCAAACATAACAATTAATTAACAATTTGCTAATAAGACTAAAATATAGACATCAAAAGGAGCTAAAAGAGACCAAGGTAAAAATAAGCAAAATATCGGAAGCGTGGGAGAACATGAGTGACCACGTCACGACTTGGTTTTGCTTCCTATCTGATTGGTTTGGAAAGGTGGTGCGAGTTTCCTCTTCTCCCACTAAAAGAAAAATATGAGCTTCCTAACCATTTAACTCCCAAGATTTGATTGTTCATTCTCTCCTCTGGCTGCTGCACATTCTCTTGTAAATTGGTTCCCAGAATTTGGTATTCAATCAAGATAATATCTTGTATCTGATAAGTTTGAGTATCGTCTGTTTGCTGGATATGTATGGATATTGTGATAAGAATACATGAAAGTCATATATTTGTACTGCGGAAAATACATTTTTAAGCAAATGAAGATCATCGCAGTATATACTCAACTTAAGCAGTTGAGAAATAAGGCCTGAAAAAAATTCAGGCCTGAACGGGAATCGAACCCATGACCTCTGCGATACCGGTGCAGCGCTCTAACCAACTGAGCTATCAAGCCAACTGGGAGCTGGTCAATTGTGAGTTCGTTATATACCCGTAGATGGAGAAGGTGTGATAAGAATACATGAAAGTCATATATTTGTACTGCGGAAAATACATTTTTAAGCAAATGAAGATCATCGCAGTATATACTCAACTTAAGCAGTTGAGGCCTTATTCAGGCCTTATTTCTCAACTGCTTAAGTTGAGTATATACTGCGATGATCTTCATTTGCTTAAAAATGTATTTTCCGCAGTACAAATATATGACTTTCATGTATTCTTATCACACCTTCTCCATCTACGGGTATATAACGAACTCACAATTGACCAGCTCCCAGTTGGCTTGATAGCTCAGTTGGTTAGAGCGCTGCACCGGTATCGCAGAGGTCATGGGTTCGATTCCCGTTCAGGCCTGAATTTTTTTCAGGCCTTATTTCTCAACTGCTTAAGTTGAGTATATACTGCGATGATCTTCATTTGCTTAAAAATGTATTTTCCGCAGTACAAATATATGACTTTCATGTATTCTTATCACACCTTCTCCATCTACGGGTATATAACGAACTCACAATTGACCAGCTCCCAGTTGGCTTGATAGCTCAGTTGGTTAGAGCGCTGCACCGGTATCGCAGAGGTCATGGGTTCGATTCCCGTTCAGGCCTGAATTTTTTTCAGGCCTTATTTCTCAACTGCTTAAGTTGAGTATATACTGCGATGATCTTCATTTGCTTAAAAATGTATGGATATTATAGGGAAGAAGTTACTAGTTAATCACTTCTAGGAGTTAAAGGGTTGATAGGAACTGGTTTAGTATTGCTTAAATTTTCTTACATGAAGCTTGAATTTCCTCAGGACTGCATGTAAGTCACTTGTCTGTTCTGTGTGACTCTTCACGGTAGTCTAAAAAGATAAGAAAGTTAACTGAACGTGGACTTGAAACAAATCTTGGTTAACTTTAGAAAGGTTTACAGAGAAACATCTATTGCTTGAATGGTACCATAGAATAATCGCTGCTTAGTTATATTCTAGATAGTAATGCAAACAAAGGAAAACTCAAATAAGGGGAAAACGGCAATGTTATCGATACTAGTCAATACAGAAGAAGTGAGAATTTTCGGTCAGCAATCAGTTATGAAAGCGCTTAAGGTAATCTGCGAATGAAAGCCAGATGTATGATCATTCTGATGGGCGAAACTATGAAGCACTTCAGTGGGACACCTTTCTTTCTCAGACGCGCAAAGACACAGCACTCGGGTATGGCCTTATTATCCGCTCATTCTATCCACGACAAGTTATTTAAACTGCAAATTTATACCAAAATCTTCGTACTAAAGGCACGGGAGGAAGTGGTCAAACCAACAAGGCGTAGGTAAAGTACACCATGACTGACCTTGGATGACGTCTTTCCATCCGGGATAATGTGCGACGGTACAACAGGAAGCACAGAGTTACCAAGCTGTCGGCACAAAGGACAAGTGAATTCGCCATTTCTTGGGTTGAACGGCTGCACGTGGTAAAGCTGGTTAGCATCCTCCTCCTGCAAGAGAAGTTCAGTTGCATCAGCAGACTTTCCGCACTTAGCACACTATAAACAATTAAGTATTGCAAATATAAACTAAAGGTATCTAAGTAAGAAATACTCCCGTGTACGGGGGTTTCAATATAACTTAACATCATAATATGAATCCGCGGTTTGAATGATTTCTTGGTAGTTCTCTCAAAAAAAGTAAGGCCGCGCATTCAAAAGTTTACTTATTCCACTCCTGTACCTGAAGAGATTTTAGATACGATTGGTGACAGTCAACATGAAGGAGATGACCGCAAGATTGAATATGCACCCCTCCTTCTGTTCCACTGGCAGATGCATCCATGCTTGGTATCTAAATTAAAATGAAAAAATTTAACTCGAGAAACATCGATGAAAAGAGAACAAGATGTTTTGTTTCTAGCCTACGGTAATCTAAAGGAGACCAGCAATTGTAACAGTAAGCCTATTTTCCAACAAAAAAACATCAATGCAATTTAACACCTTTGGACACTTTCCTGAACTAAAAACAGGTGAATTGCTTTTCCTGCTCTAAAGAGTGACGCGTGTTCTCCGCATTTTGAAAGGCTGCAGTTTTTTTTTTTGTCACGCGCCTGGTAGAACCACGTGTTTTCCTGCGCTTGACTAGGCCGCCTGGCACGTCTAAATTGTAACTGGCTACATGTTGCATTTCATATCGCGCCTGGTATCGGCTGCACTTTCTCACTTTATAATCAACGTTTTTATTATGTTCTCGTGCTTAGGAACAGCCACCCAGTTTCTCGCTTCACATTTACCCTGATTGTGTAAGAAAGTTCTTGTATTCAATGTTGCTTGCAACGATGTTATAACGTTGGTCCACGATTGAACCCGATGTTATAACGTTGGTCCAAGATTGAACCCGTCACTCATGTTCTTGTATGCAATGTTGCTTGCAGTGACGTAATAACGTTGGTCCAATATTGGACCCGTCACTAAACAGGCTAGTCTAAGGGCCGAGACAAAAGGCAAGTCGCTCTAAGTATGATATGGAAAACGTTTGTGACAAACCTTTGTCTTCGTGACCGAATCTTAACACCGCAACTAGTCGCACAGATTCTAATTGGTTTCAATTTGTATTGATTGCAGTGTTAAAATGAGTCGCAGCGACATGTTTTGGAAATCATTTACAAGGGGCACCTTGTCCCCGGCAGAGACTTGTTGCCGAACCTTGGCACCTTATGTTCCGGCCCCTTATTGAGAGCAAATCGTACCAAATCAAAGCATCTCCTCAGATCTTCAAATCTGTTCCTGAAGGTTGTCTCACAATTAATGACACGACTCTCCTCCTCCTCACGGTTCAGCGGTAGCTGGGTGTGTCTTACATGATGAGCTCTGTGTTTTAGCACTGTGGTAAAGGGAAAAAATACTCGACAACTCGCTCATCTCTCAATTTTTACTAAATACTTACACCTCCATTAGGAAACTTAATAAAGACTTTTAAATGCATTTGGAAATCTTAGTAAGGTCATGGCATATTCTATACTCCAGACAACTTTCCTGCCTCTTGCATTCAGAGAAGAAAAAAAAAAGGCAAAGGTGAAAACGCTAGGAAGTAATTAAACACAAAAGATCCCTTATGTAACTCTGTCTTCTGGTTATTTCTCATTTTCCTGCAGTCAGTGGCGTAACTAAGGTTCGGTTCAGGTTCGCGAAAACAAGCATATCTGATTACCTGCACTGGGTTGCAACAGGGTCACCAGTCCAATAGGCCTATCCTCCGTGGATGTGGATGCTTGTCCACAGATAACACAATCCAAAAAGTCTTCCGCTTTTTCGCTGGGCATACCATCTGCAGCATCTAGGGCGACTGAGAAAGAAATGTTAAGTGCAGCGTTTAACTGCATGAACAAAACATAGCATTGCAATGGACCTGCGAGTAGCTCCAACAAACCATTTGTTTGATATTATTGTTGCCATTGTACTTGGTGTTGCTGTTGTTGCTACAGTGGCCAAATCAGTACCGTGTACCCTAACAAGGCCCTTAAACTCTAGCGCTCAGTAATGTGAACTCTTGCCAATTTCATTTCATAAAAGATTAAAAATCTTTGCGTAGTTCTACTTGCGAGACCGCAGCACAGACATTTCCTCGAAAAAGACTGTATTTCTTAAGTTTAAGCGAGGCATACCTAGGTCTTTCTTCAGGGTTTTCTCCATAAAAATTTTCTGCTTGGAAGCAAACTCTGCTAAAAGCTTCTGCTGGCGTTCCCTGGCGAGCTGACGTCTGAAGAAGAAACAGGGTTTACAGAGTAAAATAATATTTCTTTTCACATCTAAACATTTCTAAACAGTTTCGGTAGTTTTAAAGCAAGGGCTAGTTTACGAGTTTAGCACTTGAGCCAGCGCGATAAGCAGAAGCGTTAATATTGGATCTCATAAGTAAGGCAATAAAGCTGCTGAAATAGGCAAAAACAGGGCAACAGACCACAATTTCCCTAAGGAGCAATTTTCAATCGATTGTCGATTGTACTCCGGGAAAGCTTTAATTTTCCTTTCATTTGCTTTTGATTGATTGGTCCAAAAACTCGTGCCATACTCTCAGCCAATCAGATTTAAAACTTGAACCAATGGTGACTTGGTCATGGCGTTGTGATTATTTTGGATTTGGTTTGATGACACTCAATCGAAACACGCTCTGAAACGCACAGAGAAGTTTCTCTCACACATACTTGCGCATGGTCCTGGCTACAGAATTGTCCATACCACTATCAGGGGAGGAAGGACCGGGGCTCACTTGCGAGGCTTGGGGTTGAAGCTTCCGTAGTACTGCAGCATTCTCGGGACTGGACCTGCTGATCACGGCTAACAGGTCTGACAAGTAGTGCACATCGTCAGCACACGCTGGACTCCTTTAGTTGTGGAAAACGAGAGTTCCAATCAAAGATTTGACAATTTTTTACATTATGACAGTCTAATGCGTCCAGTCTTAAACGAGGCGAAACGCGAAAACGCCAGTCCTCGCAAATAGGCGTGTAAGAGTTGTGCTCTCACGAGTTTTTTAAACCGAAAAAATTGGTGAGTACCTTGCCTTATCATCTGCCACATCCACCACTCTCTCTTGAATTTGGAAATTTTCCCCATCGTGAACATTAAAAAAACTTAATTGACCTTTTGGCTGAATAACGTATTGATGTTGTTTGGGGAAGTGGAGACCTCTTGTTTAACAGATCTGTGAGTAAAAGAATAGACGGGATTCTCCACATCACACTTACAAACGAAGTTTCACCAACCTTCCTGGTGGTGTCGAACTGGTAGACTTGGCGGATAACAGCTTCACCAACAGGCTTAAAATGCTTTCGTTAATTCCCTCTGCCGAACACGAACTCGAATCCTCAAACTTGCCATGGGTCCCGACAGTTGCACCAGAAGACGTCATCGTGCAAGAACTTGTCTCCATAGCAACATCACCAACTGCCTCCTCCAAATCAGGCATGGCTTCTTGTTTGCTGAAATGCAACTCCATAGCCATCTCCAGGTTTCCTCTGCAGGCTTTAAGGAGATTTATTGCAGTAACTAATAAAAGAGAGAACGTGGTATTGTCATTTGTAAACGTAATTTCAAATAAAACTCATAGCACCCTAACTTTGCATTCTCTACCTGAAAAAGCGCATGTTTTATTAGAAACCAAAGAGAATGTAAGAGTGACTCGAGCTCTTTCTAAATAAGTCCTATTCTGGTACGCAAATCACTACCTTCACTTGAATTGGTTACATCCATGAACTGTTGCACCAGGCCTTTAAATGACGCTGTATTTGCAATCGTCAAACCACTTCTCTCTTCTGCCTCGATCGACAAAAGTTCGAGCGAATCTTGAACGCCACCCTTGGTCGGCTGCGGTGCAGGGGGGTTGGTACGACTGTTCTCAAGGTCTGCCGACAAAAAAAAGAGAAAAGAAATCGCCTTTAAGAATTTATGTATTAAAGATAAACTGTTTTGCAATTCTACATTGAACACACCAGCATCATCGGTTGTATCCATTGGTTCTTGTACTGGTTGAACCACGTGACGAATATTTACCACCATGCTACTTGAATTAAAACTCAAATCACTGACAGTCTTTGGCCATCCTGCAGGAGTGTGGTGATTCTAGAAGAGAAACGAGGCAAGGAGACATAAAAATTATCAGATGGGCTGACATGCCTCAATCAGCTTGGACTAATCCTCAAAGATTTCATAAATTAACAAAGAAAAACAAATCAGATATTTTTAAATTCTAGGACCTGTGTCACTGCGAGTATGAGATTTGAATTCGTGTTTTTTGCCCAATACTTGGAAAATATACGACTCCTCATAAGCCACAAAACTTGCATAGATATCATTATGGGAAGTAATTCAACCTTTCCCTGATTGGAAAACTAAAAACTGTGATTGCATCGGTATTTTGGGTTTGTCCCTTCGTAATAATGTTGGCGGCTACCGCGTTTTCCCGCCATATTAGCGCACCTTCGCACGCACCCACTTTTCCACCTATCGGAAAGTCTGAAATCCGCAGTCGTACTCGTCGTAAATTGTAAAGGTCCCTACTACTGACAACAAAGGAAAAGCATCGCTCTAATCAGTCAACAATAGTACTAGCAAATTAATTGAAACACTCTTCTTACCCTGAAAAGCCACTGGTGGTATTTGTTCAGATACATCAGCAGCATGGAAAGCTCTAAGGGCTAAAAACATCAATTACATGTTAAGAGAACAACTGGCGGTAGTTTTTTGATTCCGCAACACGCGAGTAATTACAGAAAACAAACACTTACCTGATTTTCGTCACTTGCAAGAGCCAAATTTTTAGATGGTATATTGAGCCTTTCCGATACACTAAAAAAATTCAAACAAAATACATGTAAGCGTGACGCAAGTGAAAGAAATTGAAGAGAAATTGTCATACAAAGTCACAGTCATTACCCGGTTTCATCCTTAACTTCCACCCACCCCACCCCACCCCACCCCCTCTTCCCTAGGGGAAGGGGTGGGGTGGCAAGAGATTATCAGCTGTGTAATCTCTTGTTTCTAGTCATTAACGTGGTATAGAGAAAGCCTTAAAGTGGCAATTCTAAGGTGTAAGCGCGATGAACGCGATAAAAGAATTCTCTGTCGCTCAGTTGCAGAACTTCAGAATGCGAAATCAGAACTTACTTGAAGGTTCGAATAAGCCCGAGGAACTCACATGTTTCTTTGACTCGCGCTCGAGACAAAAGTTCAACATCTTCCCTCATTGAAACCGAAAAGTGTACAAGTTGAGAAAACGTACATCGTACAGCTTAGATGAATCGGCGTTTTCACCCAATGAATTCGTCCAATCTTCCCCCAAAACAAACCAAACCTGCTCCACAGATTTATTTCGTTCTCAGTCAAAGTTACCTCACAAGATGTCTAGTTAGTTTTGTGATGAGATTCCGTCTTTGAACTGGTTGTTGTTCTATCAAAAACTGAATGTGTTGTAACTGGGCTATCTTCTCTAAGGTACTACTTTGGTTTTCTGCAATCAAATAATCGACACGGTTTAAGTCATTCTCGTGGTTAGCTACCGATCTCTGTGGCGTTCCATGCTAGTGACAAGACCAAACAACATTCTCTTTTATTTCATCACCAAACTCAAAGTTCATCATCCTTATTATTCTAAATACTCAAAGAAATCTTGTTCAAATTGATTTGTTAGCGATCAGTGGTCGCATACTTACGGAGAGCGCTATTGAGCACGCCATTCATGAAAGGAAGGAACGGCTCAAACAATGGAGGCTTCATAAGGTGATGACTGTGCAGCACATCAGCCATAACAGCACACACGTGATGCGGAGAATCTGTCTCTGGACGGAAAGGAGCAAATGGGTCTGAAGAAGAAGAAAAAAAGTTTCGATTACGGCTTCCTTCAGGTCGTTTGAGATTAGTAGTGTAAATTGCTGGCGCTTCTCTCGGTTTTTGTGTCATGTAACAAATTGGAGTATTCCTAACTCCTCCTTCATGTACGAAGAATGCTTATGG